>NW_013665985.1:621829-623817 GCF_000517525.1 Limulus polyphemus
ACATCTCCCTCCTTAGAGAATAAAATTGGCTTTAGACAATTTTTAACTAAAATATTATATATATATATATATACATTGGCAACAATACATTAAATATAATACAATCAAAGGATTATACCACTTCAATAATCATTACATTATACAGACACAAGTACTACTTATGATCATAAAATTACATAGCACGTGAAAGTGCATCAGTACAAATGTTATCAATCGCTTTGACATGTATTATCTCCAAATCATACTCTTGTGGTGATAAACTGCAATTCAACAATCTTATGTTTTCTTTTTTCTTTCTTTCTTTTTTTTTCACTTTCTTCCTTTATTTTCCTTTTTTATTATTAGATATCCCATAGTGGATAACAATACTAAGACCATGTCCTCAGGACGGAACTTACGTTCTTCAAAAGCTGGGATTGGTTTCAAATGAGCAACAGGAATTTTCTGGTTAGATTTTCCGACTAACTAACAGGTATGAGAAGTTTTACAAAACTGAGAAACATCTTGCCTAATTTTTGGCCAAAAGAAATGTTTCATAATTCTGTCACATGTCTTGTTGACACCTAAATGATCTCCCATGGGGAACTTTCAATATTTCTGAAAGATATGCCTTCGGGACAACGATTTGGTAAACAATAGCCCAGTACTCTGAAGCTGGCACATCTGGTGGTCTCCATTTCCTCATAAGTACACCATTTTTGAAAAAATAATCATTTGGAACTTTCTCCAGTTCATCTTTTGGGAGTGCAAAGTTAAATAGTGAAGAGATCTGTGGATCCTTTTTTGCTCAGCTATCAGTTTACTTTTAGTAAATGAAACTTCACTAGGTGAACAAGATCCCTCACGTCCATCGTTGTTCCTCACCGATGAATTATCAGTAGGACAATTATCCATAAGATCCTCGTTGGATCCAAAAAATGTTTGAAACTAATCTGTAATATTGTCCTCTAAATCCATGTTTATCATTTGTTTTTGGCTTAATTTCTTAGCCTGAGCTCGAGCCACAGCACATGACGAAAACACATCGGAATTCTCCTCAATAACAACATCATCCTTAGATGAAACAGTGATCGGCTCGTTTACCATTTTAGGTTCGGCAATAACTTTTCCCCCAGCCAAATCGTTTCCCAACAATAATGATACACCCTTAATTGGCTGAGTAGGTCTTACTCTAACCACAACTGGTCCCGAAACTAAGCCTGATGCTAAATAAATGTTATGAAGAGGAACATCAACAAAGCCACTTTCAATACCTTGAGCAATAACAGACTCAGCAGTGGCAGAACTCGAATCTAAAGGCAATACACCTTCTAACAATAATGATTGAGTCGCCCCAGTATCACGTAGAATATGTATGGGTATGGGATTGCCACTGTCATTTGTCAAAGACACAGAACCAACAGACACAAAGAGTCTAAATTCCTCCCTGATTACATCAGCTTTTATATCAGTGGCCATATCAACAACATTGGGTGATCTGGTGAAACTACGGCTATATGTGAACACAAACGCACTGGGTGTTGCCTCCTTTTCTTTTTTCTTTCTCAAACACCAACAATCGGACATAACATGACCAGGATTTTTATAAAAATGGCAGACAGGCCTTTATTGTTTTAAAGAAGTTTTATCTTGACTGTCAAAAGATTTCGAACTAGAGGAGCTGGATCTTTTAGAAGGATCCTCAACTTTAGTGGATTGAACTGATACATGTTTTTGTTGAGATGGTAGGAATTTCTTTTTATGAAAAGTGGTTTTATGTGTTAAAGTGTAGTCATAGGAAAGAGAGACTGCTTCCTGTAGTGTTTCAATCTTTCTTTTCATCCAAGTAAGTTTTGATGTCGTCACGTGCACAACGTTTAAATTCCTCAATTAGACATAATGGTCTTAGTTTGTCGACACAATTGCCAATATGCATAGAATTACACCATCGATCAAAATAAACCTTTTTTTCGTGGGCAAATTCCATATAAGTTTGATTATCTTGTTTG
>NW_013665985.1:624835-626746 GCF_000517525.1 Limulus polyphemus
ATCTAATACAAAGTAACAAGCGTTAGAGAAGTATCTGTAGACTACAAGAACAATCACAATAAATGTCTAACTGTCTGTACAGAAGACGTTGTAGTGTCCTGATTTTTTTATTTTTTTTTTGTCCAGCAGAACAGTCACATGCATTAATCTACTACCATCACATGCACAAAAAACATGAATTAAATTTCTCCATACCTGTATATAAGCAAATAAAAAGTCCATCATAACGCATATTGTAAATTACATTCATCCATCCATAAATTTACACTTTGAACACCATACGTAATTTAGTCGTATTGTACAGATAAATCAATTATCTTCTGCAACACTTGCTTATCTTACCATTCGTTCTGCAGTCATGGCTCATCCTCACATAACCTTCACCAATATCACTTGAAAATAATAGTTTGTATCACAAAAATACGTTCCCGTTGATACACTGTATCTGATATAATTAGTTCATCAGTCAAAACTGAGTTTCCAAAGTAATAAGGATAATTATTTAAGAAGTTCGACAGCTGAGGTCACAAGTCACAAAACACCGGAAAGTAATATATATGTTTCATGATTCCGCTAATTCTCAGTTTCAAACAGTTGTACTGGAACAATAAATACTAAAACACCAAATTGTTTAAATAACGTTAAAACAAAATCTTTTATCTTCTAAGTAATAATATAACAGAGTATCATCTGGTGGTAGAAAGAGAAATAAAATGTTTTTAGTTTTTGTCACTCAGAATCTTAGATCAACAGCTTAGCCAAAATGTGACAATTAATATACGAAGCCGTAATTTATAATCATGCAGAAAGCTCTATGCACACGCTGACATGTTACCATGGAAACTCCCTATTTTGTCAAAAATGACGTCAAGAAGAGACAAAGGAAATTAAATGATAGACTATTTATCCTGCAACAACTATTCTTTGCTTCTGGTTTGTCAAACAAAATTTCTCTCAGAGGAAAAAGTATACAATTTTAGCTAGCTGTACAAACTGGCAGTTTTACAATCTTTTTCATATGAGTACCTTCAACAGACGAGTTTTGATAGAGATAACCTTTATATTCAGGTACACTTTACTCACAATGCACTTTGAAGTCTTGTCAAACTTCACATCTCAAACACTTATTACCAATAGGGTGAACAACTAATGTGAGTCAATGACTGAAACGTTGGAAGGTTTTGTAATCCGGCCATATAAAAGAATAGAAATAATTTTCACACAGTGCTATGAATTATCTTAGCAAGACAATAAAATAATAACACGATAGAATAAAACTGATAGGTAAACAATGTTGTTAGATATTATACATACATGGTTAAACACAGTAAACATATTATCAATAACTGAAACTACAGCTTAAGTGGTTTATAAGTACGAATAATGTGGCAATGATAAATATTATTCACATGGTTGTGAGAAGTTACTGAATTATGAGTGTTAAAAGATTTATTTATAGAATTAATCTTTCTTCAACACATAAGATAATAATTTAAGTTATGTACCATGAGATAAGCTACTGTCAGATGAGGTAAGGCCAGTTAGTTTGATAATAATGTGTGTTTGTTATTTAGCGCAAAGTTTCAAAATGACTATCTGTGTTGTGCTCACCACGGATATCAAAAACCCAATTTTCAGCGTTATAAACAGTAGCACAAATACCCGCCCTCCGGGCAGGTATAACTGCTGGTTCCTGCGGAAGGCTATTGGGCCTGCGGCCTTTTTTGAAATTGCCTGTACTCATACTTGACATTCAATAATGTTCACCATCCATGAGGAAAAAGATTGTATTGAAATTTTAGTTTAAAAAATGAGCTATCATTACAGCATTACATCACAGAGTATATTTTATTGAAGTATTTCTTTGTAGACGCAGTCATCAATGAAAGTGACTTGAATTTCTGTTGCAAC
>NW_013665985.1:627039-645454 GCF_000517525.1 Limulus polyphemus
ATACTTGACATTCAATAATGTTCACCATCCATGAGGAAAAGATTGTATTGAAATTTTAGTTTAAAAAATGAGCTATCATTACAGCATTACATCACAGAGTATATTTTATTGAAGTATTTCTTTGTAGACGCAGTCATCAATGAAAGTGACTTGAATTTCTGTTGCAACACTCGTGAGATTTTCACTAAAGAAAAACAAATAATTTTTTTAGGTTTGTTTTTGATTGTTTTATATTTGAAACTTACTCCTTTTCTGTAATTTTTATTGGTTAAATCTAAAACAAATTTGTGCAAATTTCAATTGTTATATTTATTACTCAGCTATAAAAATACTGCCTAAATATAAAAACATTACCCAGTTCTGATTGGTGCGGTAGTTTCCGAGATCCGAGTTTTGGACGTATACATCGCACTCTCCATCATAATAAGATTCAGACTTACCGCTGAACCACTAGGGGGCTTAAAAACAAGGAAGCTTTTTGTATGACAAAGTAAACTTCTTTGATTCGTATTCATAAGCCTATACATACACTCTATTTTTGTATGTAAACGTCTATTGTAACTATTAAGCCAGATCTGTATGACATACTATTAACCTGTGGAACTTGTCCCTTCACATTGTCTAACAAAACCCATACCACAGCTATCTGAGTATGCAGCACTGAACAAGTGAAGAATAACAATAATAAACACTGGGCAAATTCGATGTCAATAATGTAACAATAAAAAATATCAAACACACAGTTCTAAGGAATTACCCCTTTATATCCTAAGTCTATTTTTACACAATATATATATATATATATATGTGTGTGTGTGTGTGTTATATTCCACTAGGGTTTTAAGGCTTATAGTTAAACATCTCTCTCTATTTGTTTGGTTAGTATTAAGCACAAAGCTCTACTCATGCGGCTGGAGTAATGACGAATAATACGCCTTAACCCTTTAAAGTGTGACTAACAATTCGGGCAATTAAAAAAGTCAAACCTTTTTATATTAAGCACATTTTGCTATGAGTGTGGTTAAATGGCAAAAAGTAAGAAAAAGAAAAATACTTAAATAGTTTTAAAATGTGATATGTTTTTTACCTTGTATGAAATGTTTTTCGTAACATTATAAACAGTCAGAAAAAGAAACAATGACCGTAAGCCTAACTTAAAAATAAAAATATACGGTATCAAACAAAAACATATTCAAAGGATGAAATAAAGACTAGCTTGGCGTGGATTTAGATTTTAAATAATTCATTACATATACTCTACTACGAGATAGTTTCGAATCAACTGTGAATCACTATCAAGAGTACAGTAACGGTTGTAACAGGGTTGTTAAAACATAAGTTCTAAAATTATAGTGCAGGAATATTGTTTTTTTCATGCTGTTCTTTAGCTTTATCACAATGTAGCTTAAGCTGACAATGGCTGGGAGAGTACAGATAATTTTGTAATCTGAGGTAGGGGAAACATTAGAAAGCACAAAAGGTTTACAGTGACGAGTACTAAAATCATACGTACTTACTGTCCAACCACGTATGTCGGTAAAGTTCGTTCGGTAATTGGCTAAATGAACCTCCCTCTAATTTCGATTAACATTTGTCAAAACTGGACATTCTTTTTACAAATTAAATGCACATATGCTATGTAATAACCAGATATTAATAAAAGAAAAATTATAGAAGTTTTTAATCCTCATATTAACTCATATCATTCAAAAAGTTCACAAGGCATTTTAAAATTTCGTTTCTGTAGTGATGGTTGCCTGGCAACCTTCCACTTACCATAAACACAGACGAACTGGATGACCACAGCACCAATCCCAGAGCATTTCTTATCCATATGGTCAAGTTCATAGCTGTATCGGCAGTAAGTAATGCCTGAACATCTGAATAAAGGTCAGTGATTATTGAATCTATTTGTTGAATGTTTATCAAGATATTTTTACCATAAATAATACACATTAATATGTTCAACGTAAATTACAACAACAAAAAAACTTATCTAAGGAAGACGACTGATGAAATAAAAGTCAAGAGCACAACTAAAATCTCTTATTTTTTGTATTTTATAATGCATTTCCATAACAATACATTCATTTTTCTAGGTCAGTGGTTGTCAAACACTGTAGAGATAAGAATTTTCAACGTAAATCTATTACCGACTGTTAGTGTATTAAGCGACTCGGTTGTTTCTACTTCTTAGTAGTATTCAAATATAGTAGAAAGGGTTGTTGTTGTTGTTTTGAGCAAAGCTACGCAGTGAGCTATATGCATTATCTCCACCGCGGGAAATCGAGCCGTAAACTTACCGCTGACCCATTAGGCGACAGCAGCAAGGGAAAATGATATAACACTACTGGCAAAATGCATAATACTGCATTTATCACAATAGTGATACTTTGATTTATGATACATGAAGAACTGCTTCCTTCTCCGTGCTATGCCTCCCAGTGATATTTCTGCAGACTTATAACGCTATACACCAGATTTCGATACCCGTAGGGGTAAAATAGCCCATTGTGTAGATTTGTGCTTAACTACAAAGAAACGAAAACTCCATGCTAAGTTTAAACACTCATCATGCCAAGGTTGTGCAACACTTATTGACACGCTCGGACTACAAAAACGGTTTAGACGGACACATTCACAGCGTCTAAAGGACGATCAAAGGTACGTACTTCACCTTAAGCTTCATCAAACATCAACATCAATCTCACTCACCAGTGTCATGGGCTGGTTATGCATAGGCTTATTATTAGGCTAAAGTTAACTTCTACTGCGTAAAATATCCTTAGCCTAATGGACTCATTATTTTTACTCTTTATAGTAAACAGTGCTGTTTACAGGAAACATATTTTTTACTCTATAAATTAAATATTCACTGGTAGTACTGATTTACAGAAACTGACGCAGTCAATTATGTCGTCATCTTCACTCGCATGGTTCGTTACTTCACGTGGTTAACATATCGACAGGTGTACAGCTAGACGTATTAGCTCGTGATTACTGTAACTGATCTCATTACACGAAAAAAGCTATTGTAATATATTTATGTTGGCCCCTCCAAGAAAATCGTGGCTCCGCTCCGTGTAGATTCGTGGGTAAATCTATTCGTAGCTAATTTATCATGCAGCACGCTTTCCAGTAATATTAGTACAGTCAAGCTTAATCACTGACTTCGCCTCAAACTCAAGTCTAAGCTGCTCATTCTTTCTCCAATTTTTCTTTACTAAACTGTCAACAAAGACGTGTTTCTCTTTCCACAGCCGATAGGCTTCCCTTTATACAGAGCTGAAACCAGCAATGTTGACATGATAAATTAGTAACTAACAGATGAGAGCCTCCATGGTAACTTACACCAGCAAAACCTAGATGGTAAATTGATTACTTACACCAAAGAAGCCTGCAAGATAAGTTGAACCAACAAAGCCTGGATGGTAAGTTGGTAATTTATACAAGCAAAGCTGGCCGGGTAACCTGGTAATTATATCCAGAGTATAAGTGGAAAGGAAATGTAAAATATAAAACTGATTGACTCACAATTTCAGTTACAACAAATGAACGAGAAATGGTTTCACAAGTTCATTCATGTATATTATGGTTTCACAAGTTCGTTCCTATATATTATGGTTTCAAAAGTTCGTTCCTGTATATTATGGTTTCGCAAGTTCATTCCTGTATATTATGGCTTCACAAGTTCGTTCCTGTATATTATGGTTTCACAAGTTCATTCCTGTATATTATGGTTTCGCAAGTTCATTCCTGTATATTATGGCTTCACAAGTTCGTTCCTGTATATTATGGTTTCCCAAGTTCATTCTTCTATTTTATGGTTTCACAAGTTCATTCCTGTATATTATGGTTTCGCAAGTTCATTCCTGTATATTATGATTTCACAAGTTCATTCCTCTATCTTATGGTTTCCCGAGTTCATTCCTGTATATTATGGTTTCGCAAGTTCATTCCTGTATATTATGATTTCACAAGTTCATTCCTCTATCTTATGGTTTCCCGAGTTCATTCCTGTATATTATGGTTTCACAAGTTCATTCCTGTATATTATGGTTTCACAAGTTCATTCTTCTATTTTATGGTTTCACAAGTTCATTCCTCTATCTTATGGTTTCACAAGTTCATTCCTCTATCTTATGGTTTCCCGAGTTCATTCCTGTATATTATGGTTTCACAAGTTCATTCTTCTATTTTATGGTTTCACAAGTTCATTCTTCTATTTTATGGTTTCACAAGTTCATTCCTCTATCTTATGGTTTCACAAGTTCATTCCTGTATATTTAGACTTTTATATATATGATCTACTTCTTTATGTGACAATTTTCACTTCTTACATTTATTTAAATTACTATCTCCCTCTACCCTTTCATTGTCTCATACGGTGTATTTCTGATGTTTACCTTTATGTTTTTATAATACTCATTTAATCACCATTGTTTCTAATGTTTTATGATTGCTTGATAAATTTTATAACACACAATATTTTGCACAAACATTGTTCAATTGATGTTATTTTGTGTAGATTACCTAATCATTTTTAGCATTTTCGTTACATTGACTTTCTTCTCTCGTGCCACACTTTTTAAGATATTTTCTCAATTTTTTCTCTCTCACAATAATCCACTGTAGTTCATGTAAGTTTGTTAAAAATTGTTCGGGGCAATAAAAATACTTCGCTTCCTGGTATCCCAACTCGCTGTAATAAACACGTGCTCTTGAGCAAAAAGCGCGGGATTTTCAAAGAATGAACGCGGATGACCTCCCCTTCCTATATTGCATGGAATACGTAGTGTTTTTCTCACAGTTCTAATATCAAAACAGGATATCCTTTCACATGTGATCAATAAGCTATTTATAGCCACCTTAACACAACTTATATTAATGACATCATAAACATGTTTGATCTAGATGCAGACTTAGCATCAAAATCACATATATTTATGGCAAAATCATTCGTTAAGCATCGCATCGAAAGCCTTTAATTGAATGTTATAATAAAATATATCTCGAATACAGAAAGTTGAAGGGTCGGCATTAAAACTGTTTGCGTACATCGTATATAAGAAAAATTATTATGAGTCACTAATCCAGAATTTAATTATCTAAAATATACCCGGTCTGTGATGGACCAGAGTTTAATTATCTAACGTGTACGTGGTCTGTTGTGAATCAATATATAATTACTTAATATACAACTATTTGTGTAGTCTGGTATGGATCATTGTTTTATCATCTAACACAAACGTATTCTTTGGTATGGAGTAAATTAGTTTTTAATTACGCAACATATGCGTATTCCATAGAATAGTATGGAACATTGGATAATTGCCTAACATATCTGAACTTAGGTAGATCCTTGTTTCATTATCGAACACTTATTTGTTCTTAAAATATTTTCTTAATTATACTAATAAGCATTACACAAATATAAACTTATCCATATACTAAGTCTAACTGTACTAAGTACTACGTAAAATATATGTAATTCTGCCTGTTTCATTCGCCCTAATTATAATTATTCTTGACAAGTTGGTTTCTTTTATCTAAAAAAAAAAAACCCAAGTGGCACAGAGGTATGTCTGCGGACTTACAACGCTAGAAACCGTGTTTCGATGCCCGTGGTGGGCAAAGCACAGATGGCCCATTGGGTAGCTTTGTGCTTAATTACAAACAAACAATCCCCTAAAAAAATTTGAGAACTGGTTGCTCAACTCAGCTTTCCCATTCTATTTAGTTTTATGTGACTGGAAACAATGCAGCTAAGTTTTTTTTTACAATAAAATCAATTTTATGAGTTTTTCTGATAATACAATCACTTGTTTTGCTTTACTTAACAGTATATTCGCTTATTCAGGTAATTGGTTGTCAAATGTTTTTGTTCGCCTACCACATATTATTATTTTTACCTTGGTGAACCACAGTAGAATCAACAGATGTTGCGTACGTTATACCAACCGATTTTGGAGCTCTCACCAGGTTGTTAAAGTCCATGTCGCCACATCCGACCATAACTATTTGACGACAGTGCATCTTGAAAAAAAATACTGCGGCGTTGTTTCCATTGCAAAATACTCCATCGTAAGGCTGTCATATTCAGCCAGGCACGCACCTTCTCCCTGAAGATTTCCATAATAAATCTAGTATACGAGGAGAACGGTTTCCCAACCCCCGTTTTAACTGTCCGATCGCAACGTGATCAATATGTCTTCATATGGTATGGCATAAGTACCCATTTCAATCTCCAGCTGTTTGAAGTACGTACTGGTTGAATTGGTACGTAGTGGAAATTTTTTTTATATGTGTGCCTTGTGTCGCTTTTCCAGATGGAGATCCTTCTTAACTATGTTGCATACTGTTGCCTGGGTCGTGTGGACGGTTTTTCACTATTCACCTTTCTGTTACAGGATTCCACACTTTGCTTAACACGAATGGGGTACGACTTGTTGCAGGTCTCTTGCTGAATGGCCGTGAAACTCCATGTTGATCCATATTCTTGTTTTTCGAAGCGCAATTACTGTAAGGGATATTACCTCCTCAAAAATTCTGTATCTCCGACCTGAACACAACTTTAAGAGCTAAGTGTATGAATATTTTGAGTCAGAAATGGCTGTAATATAACCTTTCCAAAAGCGATCAATCTTCAGTGATATCACACTACCTACAAAATACCAAACAATGTCAGAATGTAGTTCTGATACGTTCCATCGTGACTTTATATCGACTACTGTTGTCATGTGACTTGCTGATTTGCATATTCAAATTCGTTTTAACATATCTAACCTTATATACACTAGGCTACTATTTCCTTTCCATACTTATGCAAAATGTCTACAAACCACATATTGAGAACCGCTGTCCCAGGTATCTCTAGTAATAAAATCACTTGTATAACGCGTTATTTAAAAAAACAAAAACAAAAATCAGTTACCTGCCTGGATTTTTTTAAATGCAATTACGTGTCTGTTTTTTTTTTCAACAATTCAAACACTTTTCTATTTCTTCCTTTACCATTTCTACAAACTTGAAAACCTGTACTCTATCGTTATAAATGACGTTAACTAATAAAAAACTTACTTGTACAAAGTAACCGCGATAGCTAACACACTGACTGATTCATTTTATATCTTGAAATAACTTTACCTACTAGCTTCGTGACTCTCTTTACCTCACTATTTAATTAACTAACCTAATGACGATTCACAGAACGTCGTACTTATAATCTACGTTCGAATATAACTACAAAAACTTGACATCACATCCTTCAAACTTTCTAGGCATTCTAGTACACCCTCTAACTAACAAATTACAACATTAAAATATAGTTTTAAACACTGTCTCTTTTCTGGATTGTGGACTCCCTTGAATAATTTTAATACAAAAAAGTAAAACAAAAACTATCGTATTTGCCCTAATATAATGCTCACTTTTTTTTCTTCAAATACCTCCCGAAATACTGACTGCGCAATACATTCGCGCACGTTCAATTTTGTTAGGCATTTTACTAGAAGCTAAGACCGACAATCATTAAAGCATCATTAAAGGTTTCAAAAAATGTTGCATATCCAATACAGTGGATGGGATGAGGGATGATATGCTATGAGAATCAGAAGAAGATGAAGCAAAGGTTAAAGGAAACAAATCAGATGAATGCGATGAACCCGATGATAGTGATAATTTTAGTGCTGACGAAGACTTATGTGAAGATGAATGATTATACCACGTATAAACATTTCAATAAATTTTGTAAAATTGACACGTAAAAAAAAATTCAATAAAAGATTTCCAAAATGTTTAATACATTGATAGTCCTTTACTGTATTTAGAAACTATTCAATACATTTTGTACAACTGATATGTAAAAAAACAAATTTTCTTCAATTTAATCTTTCAAAATTGGGCGCGCATTATATTCGAGCAAGTACTAAACTGTCCAAGCAGATTGAGCTTCTATTGTCATATTATTCTCTGGAGTTACCCAGGTGGCTGTTGTCTCACTGGTGTACTTCCAAAGTTGATCATTATGGATGACCGTTGGCTTGGTTTGCCTATCCTTCTGGATTCTATAAACCACGTCATTAATTATTTTCAATATAGTATATCACCCCTCTCAGCACCTGTTTAACCACGGAGTTCGCCCTTTCTTGTATTAGCAGGGCTTGTACAGCCATATGATGTCACTTCAATGGAAACCAGTCTTATCAGTATTAACATATTAGCAATTTATCATTTTATCAATAGCTAATTTAACTCTTTTTTTTTTTCAGGTAAAATCATGTATGTCATCGATGGTGTTCCTTAATCTCTCTAAATGTCCTTTGTAACTCTTCTGGATGACTGTTCTCCAGAAGAAAGAACAGAAGGTCCAGTGCACTTTCAGTTCTCTTTTGATGGTGTGTGACCAATAGCTTAAAGTACTGTTGTACGATAACTCATCAGTGACAGTAGAATATATGGTTACACGTTTTCTGATGTTCATCCACAAATAATGCTAATTGGTTTAACACTGTGTGGTTGTATCTCTCCACCATGCCGTTAGAAGTTGGGTAAAGGGATGTAGTTCTGGTGTTTTTAGTTCCAAGGATCTGAAACATTTTTGCAAACGCTCCGATTTAAAACTTCGTCCCTTATCCGAGTGATGTTCCAAGAGGACAACAAATCTTGAAACAAATTCGTTGACAAGATTTTACCAACGGTTTCTGCTTCCTGGTTAGGAACAACATACGTATATGACCATTTGGTGAAATTATTTATAAAATCATGAAGTATCTATTCACAGTGTTACTCTATGGAAGAGTACTAAGCACATCAACAGTAACTTTCTAATGGTGCTCTAACACAATACTGCTGTAACTGCCCATGCTGTTTCTTTTTCACATGTTTTACACCAATTCTGCATAGACCATGGCACCTAACACAGTAAAAGTGTTCTCTTACATGCTTCAGTGTCTTCTTAATACCTAAATGTCTGGCCATTTGAAGTTTGTGGAGATAACAGAGTGCTTTGGAAAGAGAAGAATGGGGAAGTACCACATGTAGTCTTTGTTTATGTCCATTGATATATTCCCGTTTCCAACATAATAAGCCATCTTGTAAACATAAAGAATCCAAATGTGCCCATTACAACTTTGTTTTTGGGCTGTATGGCGCAGCTTTTTGCTGTATTGTTCATTAACCACTGAACAATTGGTTTCAAACTTGCACCTTATGCCTGAGCAGGTTCCAGTTAGATGTTGGAACACATCAGTTCGTCATCATTAGTGGTGGATGGCACATCTTTGGCTACACTTTGCTGTCATTTTATCTATCCTATGTTTCCCTCTTCTCATAATGTTTACACTCATCATTTACACATGGTCTTAATGTGTCAGCATTTCTATGATTCCAATCAGGGCAATGTTAAAGTTGTACTCCTGGAGTTTTTGGAGCCATCTTGATATTCGGCTTTCTAGCTTACGAAAATTCATCAGCCTCTTCAGTGCTGCATGATCTGTGACAAAGTTGCTCTCACTGCAAAATCAATGGCATCTATATCCAAAAATGAGTAGATCTTTCAGAATTGGATATGCCAGTACAGAAGTAGTGATCAATTCCTTCTTCACCTTCTTGGTTCTTCATAATCAGCAGTACAAAAAACTTATTTGATTTTTAAAGTAGTTTGTGTAGAGGATGAGCTATGTCAGAGAAATATTTTCCAAAACAACAGTAGTAGCAGTACAGTCCAAGAAATCCTCTTACTTCATGCAGGTTCTTTGGTGTTGGTCCAACTGATGAATCTATACACATTTCTTCTCTGTTGACTATGTGTCCCAGAAAACCCGCCTGTTGATGGAATAATTTACACTTCTTGGGATACAGACTTAGGTTCTCTTTCCTCAAGCAATCTAGAACCTTCCTTAACCTTCCATAAGTGTTATCAGAGTCTTGCAGGGTATGCAATTAGCATATAGTGAGGTCATTGTGGATTTAATAACAAAAGAAGGAAGTAAACATTATATAACATTTTCATTTATACAATTTTTGCTTCCTTAACGAGTAACCTTAGCTAATCTACGTTCGAATATACAAGAAAATCCATGAAGTCACATCTTTCGAAATTTCTAGGCATTCTACGCCCTCTAGCTAACAGATTACAGCATTAAAATATAGCTTACAACAATATAATTATGTCAAGATCCTTTCTAGTGATACATTCAGGAGTCTAAATTTAATAACAACACCATTACATATCTAGCTTTCTCTAAAACTAAAATAGCATGTCTGGGCTTTTCTAGCAATATATACTTGGCTAGATTTTTCTAACAAAATAATCACATAGGCCTAATATTTGTAGCTATTCTCTAGTTTTTGATATTTTGTTCACTTTCAGCGTTTAAATCTTATCTTTACTAAAACAACCACGTACGCAGATTCTTCAAAAATATAACCACGTGTTTGATTATTTATAACAATACAATAAACTCATCTGAAAATTTTTTCTGGTAATATAACTGCACATGTAAGTTTCTAACAATTAAATTATTTGTTTAATTTTTTCTAACAACACAATCATTTAGCTACAATTTCAGAGCAAAACATTATGATTTTGGATTTTTTATTTAATACAATCACATGGCTTATTTTCTTCTAACAATGGAATAATGTGTTTAGGTTTTGCAGTTAATACAACGTGTCTGTATGTCTTAGAAAACAATCAAGTATCTCGAACTTTTGAACTAAGGCAAATAAATATGTTTTCCTACAAACACCATTAAGTTGAAACAATAAGCAAGTAATGTGTTTGTTTGTTTGAAGTTAAGCACAAATCTACACAATGGAATATCTGTGATCTGCCCACCACGGGTATCGAAACCCGGTTTCTAACGTTGTAAGTCCGCAGACATGCCGCTGTGCCACTTGGGGGTAAGCAAATAATGTTCACGTAATTTAGGCATCAACACATCCGGCCACCAAACGTCACATTTTTCACGTGGTGCAGTCTTGTGATGTATACGTACTAAAAATTAATATATTTATTTCTAATGTGTCAACTTCCTCTTGTTTAACAAATTTGCTTTACATGCAGTCCTCATATAACTATTTAGTGAAACGAAAACTTGAGCACATAGTTTCAAGAAAAACGTCAATAAATATAAGATATTTGCTAACGAATAGTAAAAGATATTAAAAGATTTGTTACTACAGGGATTGAAAAGTACAGAACACATTCAAATTTAACTGGCCTACATACTACAGTTCCTTTTTTAACTGTATTTGAACGGAACATTATCATTTCTGTCATACGTATAGTGACTGTAACAAAAACAAAAGCTGAGTAGCTTTTATATGCATAATAGAACTGGGCAAGTATGTTTGTGAGTAGCTAAATGCAGTTAACTCAAAGCCATTCAGCCATTCACTAGTTTTAACTCCATAAAGACTTCATTTCTCATTTGCTCTATTATATTAGTGTAATGTTAAAGAGTATGGATATTCTTTCTTTTGTTTATGGTTTCAAACTTGCAGTGCTAGTAAATTTATGTGTTCACGAGGCATTTGTCCAAGCCGAACCTTGACCTCTCGAACTTTCAAGGTAAAAAGCATAATTTACATAAAATATACGAAAAACATGTTCAGGATAAACTTTTCGTAAAGTCAACTAAACCAAATGAAATCAGTAAATCCATCATGATGTTAAAATTTGGGATTATTTTTCTTTTCATTTCAAAATGCCCGTATGTTTTACTTCTCATGCTTACAGACTACTAGTTTTTTTACGTTGTAAACTGTTACAGATAACTCATTGTTTTATCGCTACGTAAAAACGAGCCGCTCCAAACTTTTTGAAAATTTCTATCATGGCCTGAACAAAACTTGGACGGACTCTTGGAATTCCTTAGATAACACCTCCTGTTTTAGCTACTTAGCTCAGTAAGAACTGAACATTTAAATATAAACACACTATTGTTATACACAGTTGAAAATTTCTACCATGGCCTGAACAAAACTTAGACGGACTCTTGGAATTCCTTAGATAACACCTCCTGTTTTAGCAACTTAGCTCAGTAAGAACTGAATATTCGAATATAAACACACTATTGTTATACACAGTTGGTCTGGCATGCACGAAACTTGAAACGTCGGAAAAAAGTCTATGTTTGTTTGTTTGTTTGTTTTTGAATTTCGCGCAAAGCTACACGAGGGCTATCTGCGCTAGCCGTCCCTAATTTAGCAGTGTAAGACTAGAGAGAAGGCAGCTAGTCATCACCACCCACCGCCAACTCTTGGGCTACTCTTTTACCAACGAATAGTGGGATTGACCGTCACACTATAACGCCCCTATGGCTGAAAGGGCGAGCATGTTTGGTGGGACGGTGATTCGAACCCGTGACCCGAAGTTTGCGAGTCGAGCACCCTAACCGCCTGCGGCCGATACGATTTATCTAACTTCAAGAAATTTGGCAAGCTTCCACTAAACATTATAAGTCTTTTGTACAGAAAAAATCAGAATTTGTAATAACGTATTTTTGCTAAAAATTAATGTTTTAATATATGAAGTCAAAGTAGTCACTGCTCTGAGTGTAAAGTAATTTTCATGTTAAGATTAAAAATACTTTGCTCCATCTAAACATTAACAAATTTCTTTTGTGTAATCTCTAAAACTTCCGAAATAAATTGCCAACATTTTTTCGATAAATATTCATCTGCTATTTTCACAACCTTAATTTCATGTGAAGTCGATCAGTTTGACCAGCCTCGTAACCACCATAAAAATACAAAATAAATCAAAGTTATCCATTTTTTTCTTTCTAGAATTACTTCAAATTGTAAGCAGGAAACTATATTTGCTACACTAAATAACTTAAAGCTCTTAACATTATACATCTGTTTCTAATTAAATTTTGTTGTCAAGGCTGTCAAACTTTGTAACAAACCGTTGGTAGAACTTCTTTATCTAGATAGGTATCATATCGCGGCATCAATATCTAGATACACCTATTGTATCGTATCAGTCCTGGTTTTATTGTACATTCCATTAGGGAGTGAACTGTGGCAAAAAGAAAAACATATCTAAAATCCTATTGTTACATATACACTTGGTGAATTCAAGGCCAGAAAGGACACAAATAATCAACGAGTTAACGGAATCACGAGCTAGTATGTAATTAAGTACATCATTAAGTTTGTAAGATTAAATACTTCCCGAGCACAAAATTGGAAACCTGACTAGTTATTTTGATGTAGTTACAAACAATGCAATGTTAGAATATCATAAATTTCTTTGGCCATATACTAAGACAGAAGACAAGACCAAAGTATTGTCTATAATGTGAGCATGCCTGAACAACTTTACATTTGTCTACGCCACGGAGTTAAAACCAACTTTTATTATTTTTGATGGGCTTAATATAAGGTGTGTGTGTATATATTTATGTTTATATTCATAACCACATATACGACCTACATATATAGTCACATCCTGTATAAGATTTGGTGAGTTTTGAGTTAGGTTTACAGGGGGGATCGAAATCGGATTTTACACATAGAAATGAAGTTAACAATTACCACTTAAATATAAGTTTTTGACTCAGCATATTAAATTCGATCTACTATACAGTTGTGAACCTATTTTCAATTATTGTAAGATAGGTAATAATGTAAATATATACATTCTAAATCATTAATGATAACTTGATATAACTATAAGGTTACTCACTAGCCTGTGGAGATTGCATACCCGTTATTGTTAGTTACAGAATCCAGATAATCTTTGTTTGTTGTTAAGCTTATCTGTGCTCTGACCGCTGAGGCTATCGAAACCCGATTTTTAGCGTTATAAGCCCGAAGACATTCGGATAATAATTAAAATGCTGCCATTTTGTATCCTTAACTTATGATGAGAATAGCTTATATAAAAATGGCAGCATTTAAAATTAACAGCTATTTGTAGACCGATCACTTTGTCTGTAAGCCTATAAGTAAATCAATATATAACTTTTTTAAGAAAATTCTTACCCAATAATGAGAAACTAGTATAAAAATATAATATACTTAACCTGCTGTTAATAGATAACCGGATGTCCTCGATACATTTTGTTCGTTGATCAGTCTCTCCTGCACATGTTACATTAACACTATCTACATCTGTGGTAAAATAAGCCTGATGAATGGCAATGATACTTTCGTCACAACGAAACCTAATCTCGCTTCCACTACATGATCTTCTTTCTTCGATTTCTGAAATTAAGATTAATGAGATACATTAACCTTTCGTGTATATAATTTTATATTCTATCGTCTTGAGTGTGTTATTTGTTTCTTGTTTAACACAAAGCTACCTAATGGGCTATTTTTCCCTGCCCACCGCGAGTATCGAAACACAATTTTTAGCGTTATAAGTCATCATAGTTACCGCTGAGTCACCGGAAGGACCGTCTTGAGTGAACGCAATAGAAGAAAAATGAAAACATTGTTTAACAGTCAAAATGGTATTGTGAACTAATTTTTACCTAATTTTAAAATGATTTCAGTTTTTTTTTGCACGAATCTTACCACATAGATATCTTTATTTGATTTATTTATTATTGTGATTAATTTCTCAGCTAAGTACAATATGGTCACATTTTATCGTAATACTGAAAGATTCCAATTTACATATGCTGTGAGTATTTTCATTCGCTAGTTATACATACACACAATAGTCCTATTTCAGGTCTTACTATGATACTAGTTGGAGTACCCACCCGTCCCCTGGAAGGAAGTTATGTAAATTCACGATTAATGAAAGGTTATTTTAGGAGATGAAAAGTTGTTTCCCTTATATGTTATTGTAAAACACGCCCATAAAAACTGCAAAACATGAAAACGCAAGTTTGTATGTATCTCCCCATGGACTCAACAAACATTCATGACAAATTTGGTAAATATCCATCAACAGGGAGTGAAGTAGTGTTAAAAAAACGCCCATAAAAACAGCAAAATGCAAAACTGAAAATTTGAATGTATCCCTGCATGGACCTAATGAACCTCCATTCCAATTTTAGTGAAGATCCATCCACACCTTGAGGAGTTACATGGACATACAACAGACAGTACTATTATATATATAGATTTCGAATTTTGTTTTTATATCAATAAACGATCACATTTTAGTCACCCGAATAATTTCTTGTGTGTTTAAAACATCACTGTTTAGCAATTAACGATTTTTTAAAAGTCTATATCAACTTTATTCGTTTGTTTTAGAGCAAAGCCACGATAGTCTATCTGCTGTGTTCATCGTGGTAATCGAGCTCCGGATTTTAGTGTTGTAAGTTTGTAGATTTACCGCTGTCCCACAGAGGGACCTATATCATTCAAACATTTGTTGTAATGTTTTTTGTCAGTCATAGGACACATTAACATCAGAGTTAATTGAAAGTCATTATTTTAGCAAAAGCTGTTCCATGTTAGTGATACAGTATTAAGTTAACGCTAAATATTTAAAGTTAAAAAAATCGTAGAGCGCCACACACAGATCAATGGTAAATACTGACAGCAAAAAATAAATGCTGAAGAGGTAGTAAACCAAAATGGACGATCTCCATATAGTTAACTCATAAATGTTCTTAATGTATATGAAATAAAAAATATCAGTAAGAAGAGAAAGTTCGGAATTTCAGTGACATACGAGCTTAAACGTTTGCAGCCTCATATTATCTGAAGACTTATTAACGGCAAACTCTGTTCCTGTACACTATCGTAATCAAGTTTTAGAAATTACAAGAAATATTCAAGATTTGATTAATATTCACTCAGAATTAATTTCAATATGTGCAAAGAAAGAGATAAAATACACAAGATATGTGTATGGAAAAAACGAGAGACTTAAAAACTACTGCACGTGTAATTGGTGGTAAAATATGCCGAAAATGTGGAAACTTCGGCATACATATATGTTAAACATTTTAGCGAGTATTCGTTTATTAGCGAGAAGCCGAGGCAAAGCTTCATTGATTCAAAAAATAGCTTTCAAAGTACGCGGACTAAATCCACTTGAAGCAGTTTATCTACCGTTCCCTTACGAATGAGCCGATGGTTATTACTTCAACTTAGCCTGTTCGTGTTTCTTTGTCCACTGTACCGCTACCGCGATTATTTTTAGAGAACTTAGTTTAAACCAACCAAATATCATCACCTATGAAGTGTCCAAGAAATTCATATTTTGCAACTGTTAACATTTTGAAATGTCGATTTGCACCTTCTATCCGAAGAATACCATATTTAACTTTATTATTAATTGAATAATCTTTCACATTATTGAACTTCCTTTTTATTTATCTATGTGATATATCAAACGTTTGCTGTATAATATAAGCCTCTGGCTGAATCATCATAAATAAGGTTTAGTTATATAAAACTTGTGTTAATTATAAAATAACTTTAAGCACTCTCACAAGAACACAAAATTACGTGAAGGAACCTCATTCTTTACATAAAACTCCAATTATATGTTCTCTCTTCTTTTTAAACTCTACATATACTGGATATACTTTGATATACTGGATAAAAATACAAAATACACAAGACTGGCGAATTCCTGTATGTATTGTGAAAGTTTTATATTAAATTTCCATAATGAATATTGCCTAATAATCGGATTATCAATTTGTTTTTTAGCACAATATTATTATTGCATTACTAACAGTAATACTAAAACATGTATTTCCATAAAACTTGGTTTTAACGAACATGTGTTAGTTAAAATTCTAATAAAATAAATGCTAACTGAAAAAACGTTCAGCTCCATGTTTTTCTTTATCAGGAAAGGTTTGATTGTTTTGGAATTAAGCACAAAGCTACTCAATGGGCTATCTGTGCTCTGCTCACCACGGGTATCGAAACCCGGTTTCTAGCGTTGAAAGTCCGCAGACATACCGCTATGCCACTGGGGGCATCGAGAAAGGAAATGGGTTTTAGGAACTAGGTACACGCTTAGAAGGAGCAGTGGGATGATAGGTATATAAAAAAAAACAAATAGTAAAGATAGGAGGCTCTTATTTTATATTCTAGCTTGTCAATATCAGCAATTTGAGTTCCTAATTCATAAGAAACTTTAGACACTGTATTTGGACAACACAAACATATAATTTGAATCAATGCTGCATTCAACATACCATGTGACACACAAATATTAATATTTAGGTGTGTTCTTTCAATATTTAATTTTAAATTAAGAAATTAACTAATGCATAATACAAAAATTGAATTATAATCTACAATTTGATACGAAACTTATTGACATAAATTCAAAAATAGTAATTCGATAAACTTTTGAATGCAAGTCAATAAACGCGATGACATGGCCTTTGACCGGTAACGATAGGATTAATAAACATCTTCAGTAGTACTCAACTTGACCAATGGGAAAAATAATGCAAACTGAGAACTAGATACACGGCGTGTACTCCCAATTTCCATCACTGTTCTTTATATGTTCTAATTTCAATGAAATCAATTGAAATGTACATTTTAATTTTGATTATATAAAAATAAGTATTTTCATACAACCTTAATAATTACACGTAACTATGTTGAGTTTTATAAACATATATGCTATTAGTATTATGTGAAACAAATATAGTAGTTTTTGAACTATATTCAAACTACTTAGATTATTTATTAAGATTATAAATAATATAAATAAAACGAGTATGAAACATGTTCAATATACGTGATATACTATTTTAATCATATTTATTATTATCTATTCACATTTAATATTGTGACGAAGTACACAGCTAAGCCAGACACTGATTTAACGTAATTCTAGAGTTTGCCTGAGCTCTTGCGGAGAGATTAAAGAACACGACAAAAAAATTTATCTGACGTTCGTTCATTCTTAGACCTAATATTTAACTATAACTAGTAGTTATTTATTATGAATAACCGTCAATACCTTTTGAATTAGCTCTTGTAATATACAAGCAAAAGAAAATGAGAAGATACGTTAATTCGCCGAAGAACCAGACCTTCCTCGAGAGCTTCATAAGGCCTACTTCAGTGATCCCCTTCTAGAAGCATTTTACTCCCATTTGCTTCTGGCGCTCCTAGTGCTACCGCATCTTCCATCCGGGAGTTGGTACTCACTATGCTTATCTTGAGAAATTTTCGAGTTTTTAGCGTCATCTAGTAGAAACATATTTAACTAATATCAAAAAACTTTCAGCACAAATTGTTTAATATATATTTATATATATTTAAATTTTAGATCGATCTTCTAATGTATTTTTCTAATTTAAGTTTTAGAATCTTGTTTAAATAACAATCAAAACGTCAAAATCATACAAAAACTTTAGCAGGTTAAATATCTGCGCTTTTATGTTTTATTATAGAACTAAACTTATTTGTAATTTTATAGATTTTTTCTATATGTATTCAGTGGTGGGATTCA
>NW_013665985.1:646220-648316 GCF_000517525.1 Limulus polyphemus
TTTTAATATCTAATATTTTTACATGCTGCTAGTGAGAGAACCTGTTGTTAAAATATTTGAATCCCACCACTGTATGTATTGTTTTGTTCAGTTTAAACGACAGACCTACAAGTTATGAAATTTACTATCTCAAGTGAAACAAATCTAGTCTTTGGAGGGAAAGTCGTTAAAGTTGTCTCAATATGTTATTTCACGCTGTTTCTAGCACAACTTAATAATGCTTTTAAAGAGGCACTAAAAGTATTTACAGTCAGAAATTCGGCCGGTTCAAAATTAGGTTTTTTTAATTGCCTATGCATTGATTGTACAAAATAGGTTAAGCTATGTGTTATATTCATTTATCCCAAATTAAAATAAGTTACAAAAATATTTACAACGTTTGGAGCTAATGAAAAAGGGACGGGCATAACCTTGTGAATTAGTGTGCTGTTGACTAGCTGCCTTCCTTCTAGTCTATCATTTCAAAAATAGATTATCCTTGTATAGCTTTGTGCAAACAACTGAAAAAAAAAAAAACTAATGGGAAATATGGCTTTTTAAGTAACTTGCGCTTCATTTTCTGAGTTCTGCTGTATGGTTGTTGACAAGTTGTCAGCGTGCCAGATTGCGTATAGAAGGGTCCAACGTTTAATACATTATGAATTTGACGACGCTCCACACTTTCACCTGTGGGCGCGTTATAAAAGTAACATTAATCCCATCATTTGCTTTGTGATGACAGGTACTGCTGGCTGGCTCTCCTTCCTTTTGTCAATAGCTCAAAATTAGGGGTAGCTATAGTAAACCTTAGTGGACTGACTTGGTCGTCTAACCCTCATGCTCATAAGATGCCGTTAAGGTAAAAAAAAAAAGTAAAATCCTGAAAATGTCGCATTTAATAAGTAATTCTGGTAATTTTCAAAGACTGCACAGACATTACTTATCACAACAGACTTCGATACACTATCTAAAACATTAGTATCGTTAGTATGGTTTGTCTATAAATCTTCAAATTGGCTAGTGCAATTACACCCGGCTTATTTTCTTGTTATGACCTAAATAAAAATTGATGATTTCTTTTTGTCCTACTGCAAATAAAAAATATCAGATGAAATCAATGACTGGCTGATCACGTCTTCTTACTTTCATAACAAGGTCAATTTGAACAACTGTTAAACATATTAATTTTTAAAAGCAATGTGTTTTATTTATATTTATAATGTAATTAGAAAAAAAAATTGTGTACAACTTGATATAATCGAAATATCTTGTTTATCTTTACGACAAAAATCAAGAAAAAGTGGAATCCTTTTTCTTTTCCCTCCGGATTTCATACCTCGATGAAAATTTTTTGAGCTTTTTTTAAGGAAAGTTTGAAAGTTTTTGGAATTAAGCACAAAGCTCACAATGGGGTATCCGTGCTCTGCCCACCACGGGTATCGAAACCCGGTTTCTAGCGATGTAAGTCCGCAAACATACCTCTGTGCCACTGGGGGGCTTCTTTTAAGGCCTATTGATTGAAGTGTCGGACTACCGAAAGCTTCAAGATGTGGTGTCACTAAACACCATTTGTACTCTCAGTCTCAGTTGTATACGAGTTAGAAAAATTACAGACACTCTTGTTATTCGATTTAAACAAAATCATTGTGGTGGCGCATAATGCTAATTGGCTGGCTTTCTTTTCGTCAGTAGCTCAAATTTTGGTACAATCACACCTGAACCTTTAGGATATCTGATCTAGCTGTTCCTACGTCATTAATCATTCTCATTATACATATTCAGGAGAAAGTTAACTCCTGACTCATAGTAACATGTACAAATGTTTGCACCTTTGATATACTTAGGTACAACCCACATTACATGGAAGACGTCACAGCAATTTGGCTATGCATAAGATCTATGAAATAATTATTGCGGTATGTAACCATAGAATGATGTAAGAAGAAAAGTAAGTTCACAACTACTCACATATTATTCACAAGAACATTAACAAAGTGCGAAGCCCCTCCAGAAAAGTTTTGGGGAATATTCCTAAATATATATTTTTTTCTAGTCATAGAAGTGTTGCGTCAGCGAGATCATGTGACTATTCTCACGCCCTCTGCTTTCTAGAACTA
>NW_013665986.1:0-3512 GCF_000517525.1 Limulus polyphemus
TTTTTGTTTGTTTGTAATTAAGCGCAAAGCTACACGATGGGCTATCTATGCTCTGCCCACCACGGGTATCGAAACCTGGATTCTAGTTTTGTAAGTCCGCAGATATACCGCTGTGTCACTTGGAGGCAAATCCGCAGATTAGAAATAAAGTACACATTTTTACACATGCGCGACAAACAAACGGTACTCGAGACTTCCGGTTTGGCTGCGTGCTCTTATACCTCCATTTTGTCAAGAAATAGGCCTAAATAGCTTTATCATTTGTAGAAAAGAACTTTAGAAAGATATCGGAAGTTAATGGCGAGTAGATACGTTCTTAACATTACCTGATCCGTATACTATATACACACGTTGTTGTGATGTTTGCTACTTGATAACATTCGTACAGTGAAACGATGGGAAGAAATAAAAAAAAATTCTGGAGATTAGTCGTACTTTATAACAATATGCAATGTTTTTAATTCTCCAGTAAAGACTACTAACTTTGAAAACTGCTATTATACTTCGTTCCGTGCATTATACATTGCTGTTCTTTCAACATGACCCATCACCTTTGTTGAGTGACAGATGGCATAATTCTTAGACGAAAAAAAAACAGACGAGTTGTTACTGAATTTACACAAAAAACCCTGAAGTTTTGATGTAGTATTACGTGCCTTGTTAGCAATGAATGAACGATACAATACTGTATTTAACAAGTGTAGAATTTAGAAATCACGGCCAGTTCATTTTCATATTTATAAAATATATATCAATATGATTTATATTATCACTGCCACGTCTTGAAAGCCAAATGAAGAACTAAATACGGACTTTTATAATGCTTTTTATTTGCGAGCTTTCGGCCTTCTTACTGGAGCCTTCATCGGTCAACAATGTACTGAAGTTTAAAAATTCCTTTATTTAATATTTCGCTATAATACTTATAAGTGTATTTTTCTTATGTTTCTTATATCGAAGCAATCGACTTATCTTCTATATTCCTCATAATTCTCTATGGTTAATAACTTTAATACTAGATGTCAGTTATTGCTACGGCTGTTGCCTAGATACCTATTTTAAAGCAATGTTCCATAGTTTAACGAATTTCTTTCGCTCAGTAGATTGTTGCCCGATTAAGGCTCCGGTAAGAGGGCCGAAATCTTGCAAATAAAAGTATTTTAACATAGAGAAACGTCCGTGTATAATTCTACATGCTTAACACGAAGTGTTTTCTGTAAATTGTACTCTGTTTAGCTGTAGCCCAATTGTTTGTTGTCTGATAACTACATTTGTCCAAACGAACGGTGGGATATTTGAAGAATCAGACTTTTGAACGTTTATTCGTGTACCTACGAATAGAACAATCCAAAGCACAGCAATTACCAGACACGATGACTGTAAACACACAGCAATCAACCTTGTGAGGTCTGTATAAGCAAGAGGAAATGACGTCACAGCTAAAGTCGTTTATAAATGAAAGTGTTCAAGGTTCTTATTTCATCTGACCGTTACAAAGTCACTGTCCTGCGAAATACTAATATTAGCGGTAACGTAGGCCTGACGCCCAACTGTAGATCTCCACGAGGGTAACGACTTTCTGCCGAGCGCGCGCCCAAATCTCCCACTACACCGGCCCTGACCTTGCTGTACTATTGACAATCAGCAAGGCGGAATGCGGTGATTGTTCCCCGTACGTATTGCCTTGAGGGGTCCCTCTAGTGGCGGAAGAGTTCATTCAACCTGTGGGCACTGGGCTACGAACACACAAGGAACAAGAGATTTTAATATTATTGGCAATACTGATGCACTGCACAGCAAACACATCCGAAACTTATTGATGCGAGTCGTATGTATTCCTCTGTCTTATAAAAACAGAAGTAAGACAACCCAGAAACAGCTTCTTTGGTCATGTGCATCACCTAGCAACTAGTGTAATTATCTCGTGCTTGTACCGTCGGCTCGTGCTGCAAATGTGTGTTACCTGTTTTTTTTTGTACACCTTCCTGTTTCTCCAATTATTCAGACTAAACTCGACTAAAACTAAAACCTAAAAAATGTTTCATAACTAAACATATAGTTACAAATGGATATATTTAATTACAACTGTATTGTTAGAGCCGTTATATTTTTACATCATAACAAGAGTCCGTACGAAACGTTTAATTTTAACGAGGAATGAATAACACCACGTTAGTTCTGAAAAGAAAAAAATAGTTTTTATTAAACCGTTTCTCAAAATAAACAACAAACGATAATTTTCTGTATTCTTGTTTCAAGTCAGCAGAACTTTAAATCAAACCAAACTTCTGAATGGCCCAACGGTCTTATTTCCGTGTAGGATCAGATTGACACATCTTGACAAAGAAGGGTACACATAATGAGTTAGCATATCTGTAGCTAATATTAACAACGAAACGTACTTAAACCCTAGGTAGAAATAGGCAACATTACAGAATTATGTCATGATGTAAAGTTCGAGCTAGTCTATATGTTTGTCAACACAGGTATACACACACGTCAAATCTATAAGGTGTTATCAATCTTTACCCTAATAGTGATTCGTAAATTACTTGTGTGAAATTCATACAAATTGCACTTTCCCAATTTAATTTAGTTCACACCATAACAGTTGTTGTGCATTTTATTCCATAATATATAAAAAGCGTCTCAATCACCATAGTGTCTGCCGGCCTGTCTGGAAAGAACAGATATAATGTGTTTGGCATATTGTTATACACTCTTCTCTATTTTTAATTCACAAGTTTTTAGGAGTATTATTTCTACGAATCCTCAAATAGTATGACAATTCACGCCATTTCTTGAAATCATTTTGTTTGCACTAAGCCTACTTAGCT
Source organism: Limulus polyphemus (assembly GCF_000517525.1). Classification (NCBI taxonomy): domain Eukaryota; kingdom Metazoa; phylum Arthropoda; class Merostomata; order Xiphosura; family Limulidae; genus Limulus; species Limulus polyphemus. The sequence goes on from NW_013665986.1 coordinate 2,838, forward strand.
GCCCTTCATTTTACATACTATAGTATAGTTATTCATTCTTTTAGAATTCAAAGTTCTCTACGATGTAAGAAAACTATTTATCACTAGTTGCCTAGTAACTTGAAGTGTACAGAAAATGGTGATTCGTGTAGCTTAGCTTGTAAAACTGACCACGTCCAGTTTAAAACAAAATATTTTTAAAATGTGGTCCGCAAGGCACGAGACAATACGGAATATATCAATTTTTAATCGGTTTACTACACTAAGAGTGAACGTATAGCTTAACTCTGTTACGCTGAACCACATATAAGGAGTCAATAATCTGTTTGATAAAGTTAAGACCAATTAAACGGACATGGTAGGATCATCGCTGACCTATTTTTATTACAGTGTTACTTGACTGGGATTATAGCTTAGTATATCGGATTGAGGGCTTCGAGTTCGAGACGTGGCACTACCAAATACGCTTAGCATTTTTCAGCTATGGCACGTTTTAAGAATGACAGTCAATCTCCATATGCGGATAAGAATAGCTACTGATTACCTACCTTCTGGTCCTCAGTTCAAAATTATGTCCTTAAAGTACATAAACAAATACTATAGCATTAGAATAACATGTAATGAACACAAAAAGTAAATTAATGTTTGCCCTTTTTTCCATTCAAATGTGTAAATTTAAAATATTGGAGCCAATTT
>NW_013665986.1:4512-27002 GCF_000517525.1 Limulus polyphemus
GTTTTTTAATTTCGCGCAAAGCTACACGAGGGCTATTTGCGCTAGCCGTCCCTAATTTAGCAGCATAAGACTAGAGGGAAGGCAGCTAGTCATCACCACCCACTGCCAACTCTTGGGCTACTCTTTTACCAACGAATAGTGGGATTGACCTTCACATATAACGCCCCCACGGCTGAAAGGGCGAGCATGTTTGGTGAGACGGGGATTCGAATCTCAATTAGTGACTGAAGACACCTATGTCACATACAGTTCTGCTTTCTTTTTTTGCGCGCTCTAAGTCGGTTATGCTGCTGGACTGTGAAGCCGAGACCACAGAAAACACTTTGGGGACGTAGGTTCGTTATAAGAGTAACGGCCAAGTTGCATTATTCGATCTGACAAGTAAAGCCCAAAAGTTGGCGGTGGGTGGTGATTACTAACAGCCGTCACACAAATCTGTCACTTCAAAATTAGGGACAACTATCGCAAGTAGCCCTCGGATAGCTTAGCACGAAATCCATCAAAAACAAACAAAGACTCTCTAAACCTTCCTCTGTTGTTCAGCCATTTTTTTTCTTCATCTAAGAATTCAAGTGACAGCTAGCGCCGTATATCAATCGTGACCAATTATCACTGGTCTCCACACCATCTTGGAGAAGGTTCAACGATCAGAAGTAACCATCAGTACTCTGGGCAAAATATGTTGCACAACACTATGTCTTTGGACTTACAAGGATAGAAACCGGGTTTCGATACCCGTGGCTTTGTGCTTAGTTACAAACAAACAAAACATATTACCACCACTTCGCTTTTGGATTGATTAAAATATTTTCTTTTATTTAAGTCGCACGCATAGTTAAAAATAATAATCACTGGTATATGCTGCTCAGCTTTCTCATTACGAACACAACAATAGGAAGACATTGTGAAGATTACATCAACCAAAGTTAAAGAATAATCCAGCAAAATCTTAAAGTCGTATGACAGTTTGTGGATCTGCTGTGTCGACATTAAGATAGCTTGTCAGTTCGAGATGATTTATCCGATAAGAACTTATAGCACATTGTACTCCGATTTTTTTCCACATGGTTGTAATATTTTCTGGAAATTGTATATTAGTTGCCAGAGTTGTCGCAGGAATGAAACACTTTAGTTCCGGGTTTCAAACTGTGCCAATAAAGGGCTGAAAAACGATCACGCGAAATTTAGTGGAAATTAAAACAAAAGGCAGGAAATAACTTCGCACAGTTCACTCTTACTATGGAAAAAGACACTTTTTTTTTTGCTTATTTGTGGTTTTCTTTGAGGCTTTATATCATATGGTTTATACCGGAAAACCTGATTCCAGAAAACTAAACTGAACTCCAAATACAAACTGAATTTTGTAACTATGAACTTAATACCCGCTTATGTCCAGTTATTCCATTTTACTCCACGTGTCCGATGTAAAAGGTCCATGACCGGTAATGGGAGTCCCATTTTTTTGACTAGATTACAAAAGAACAAAACCAGTTGAACGATATGTTATTGTCATTGATTCTATTATCTGGTTTAAATGGTATTTGACAATATCGGGTTTGGTCGCGCGTTAAAAAAAAAAACCTGTTTGTATCCCGTGTACAGATTACATGTACTAAACTCGACCTTTTAATATGTTGCCACCATTTATGCATAAACAAATTTCTAGTTATTTCATTATGAAATCGGATCAGAGAGAAATTTAACTAAAATCAACTAGAGGGCTATCCGTGCTAGCCGTCTCTAATTTTGAAGTGATAGATCAGAGGGAAGATAGCTAGCGAACACCATCCACATCCAAATCTTAGTCTACTCTTATAAGCCCAAGTAGTAGTATCTGACCGTCACTCTTATAATGCACATACAGCCCCAAAGTGTAGAGCGCGATTTTTTAATTTAATTATATTTTTTATGACGGGTCGCAATCACAGAACCTCAGATCCACAACCTGGCACGTAAGCCACTAGGACACGCTCGGCTCATATGTTGCTAAATGTTTTCAAGTGTTGTATCCAACACTATGTAAGATTTGGCTCGTCAATCTCATCAGTAAATAAACAGGAAAATCGCAGAAATAAATAAATATTTGTCTCTTGTTAAGTCAGTAGTATTCTTGAAGGTTTGTAACGGATTCAGGGTTTAATACCCACAATAAACACAAAACAAACAACCACAAGGAAATGCTCTAAAGTTTTAAAGCATTAAAACTGTCTCGTGTCATGGATTTCAAATAGCATTTAAAGTACACTCTACAGTTATTTCTGGCAAATGGAAGTTACTTTTTGGTTCAGAATGTGTAAGAATGCTGCGAAGAGAAATCAAAACTAAGCGATTTATTCATAAGTGAGACATGAGTTTCGCAATTTAAAAATATAAAAAAAAAGACAAAATTTTCGGGTACAAAATAGAAACCCTATTAAAATTCATCTGAAATATTTGCCTTTTTTCTGATCAAAGTAGTTGGTGTTTACCACATATCAAAAAAGGCACTATAGACGGTAATTACAGATAACACTGCCAAGAGTGATAACATTTCATCAAGTCATTTCTGTTTTATTCACAATGAATAACAACAACAAGGGAAAGTATTGGACACTTGATTAAAATGTGCATTTCTAATTGTTTTATTTCCAGGAATTCACTCTCAGCTTTAATGAGAGTTTACAACATAACACTGTTGTGTGTGCGTATGCAGAAAACACTAAATATTTTTCCCCGAATTCATAAGGTCATTCCATTTATCTATTCATTTTACAATAGGACCGCGTTATTATACAGTCGTTTTGGCATGGCCTGGTGGCTAGAGCACTTGACTCGCAATCTGCTGGGTCATGGATTCGAATCCCCACCACCGAACATGCTCGCATTTTCAGCCGTGGGGGCGTTACAAGTGACGGTCAATCCCACCAGTCGTTGATAAAAGAATTGGCGGTGTTTGGTGTTGACTAGTTGCCTTTCCTCTAAGTCGATCACTGCTAAATTAGGGTCGGTTAGCGTAGATAGCCATCGAGTAGCTCCACTCGAAATTCAAAAATAAACAAATTATACAGTTTGTCACCATTTCTGGTAAAAATAATTCTATATTTGGGTATCGAAGGAATACACTGCATTGAGGCGTGATAAAAGAATGTCTCAATTTTAAAAAAAAAATTGATGAAAACAGTTTCATTTCACATGTACGACAGTTATACTGAAGTTTTAATCAAAAACACTCATATTTCAAATACTCTCTTTAGGATTTGATTTTAGTTAGTTCACGTGTCCTATTAACGCATTCAAAGTCAAACGTTTCACCCCAAATTTCTGCCCAATCTGTTGAAACAGTTTTTATCCATCCTTACAACTTCATTGATACATGCACATCCCGAAAGCGTGTTTGAGAATTTCTATTTTCTTCACTCATATATATATATATATATAAAGGAAATGGATCGAGTGTGGCGTAGTGGTTAATTTACCCGAATTGGAAATCCGATGATTTAAGGTTCGCGTCCCGTTGCAGCTAAAAATCACGCTCTGCACTTTGGGGTCGTGGATGCGCTATAAGAGTGATGGTTAAATATCATAATTCAGTTAAATAAGAGTATTCCTAGAGTTACATCCTGTTAATTGGCTGTCTTCCCTTTTGTCTATCAATTCAAAATTAGGGACAGATACGCGAAGATGGCCCTTTGTATAGTTTTGCGCGAAAATTTTGGAACAAACAAATAATGAACAAACAAAAAAAGCCATATCATGATCAATTTAGAATTACAAGTAACTAACCAGCCCAGCTAGGTCTGTGATAGAAAATCCTCACTATAGGGTGTAGGATAGAACCTAATGTAGATTTTATCCGTACATCATTAGAACTACAGCATTTTTTATTCTGTTAGATATAACCAAGGGAATTTGTATCTCCTGTTAGTGTTATGAATGTTCCCCGGTGGGACAGCGGTAAGTCTTCAGATTTACAACACAAAAATCAGGGGTTCGATTCCTCTCGATGGACACGGCAGATAGTCCGATGTGGCTTTGCTATCAGAAAACACACACTTGTGTTATGAAAAAGGCATTGAACACGGTTGTTTAAATAATTATAATAAATACGAAAAAACATACCTTAAAGCTGATAAGAAGAAGCACAATATAAAACTCTTCCAAAAGCTGTATTAATTAACTAGTTTAATTAATACACGTATTACTTACACTTTTATAATTATGAAGAAGGGTATTCATTTTGGAATAAACATTGAACTTGAACGACTGCTTAGTACTGCTGAATGAGTTGCACTATTTCAGAACTATGTTTCGAATTTTCTACGTTGGGATCTGCAAACCGATGTGCAACTCCAGCAACGTGAGTGACTGTTGAAGATGGAACCTGTATATCATTTTTGTATAGGATGAGCTAAACGACGCGAAATGGTAATTAGGGAGTTTGAGTTGATTCTAAGATACCGAAAAGTATTCTGATAGCTGGTTACTTTTATGTTCTTCTAAATTAATCAATCAGTGATAGACAAGATCGCAATATATTTTTCAAATCCATCAAAACAGGCAAAAACCTTTTGCAACATGTAAAACAACTATCCAGACATAGATGCATGTAGATGAATACACAGATAAACAGGCAGATAAAGTAGGCTGACCGCAGTATTAGCTCCGGACTTTGCGATGGTAAAAGCTGAAAAAAAGGAGAAACTTTTTACGTCTAGTTACTTAAATTTTGGTATCTAAAACTCAAATCAACATTCATATTGTGTTCTAAAACAGTTCACTATCTTGTATGCAAGAATCGCTTGTGCACCGATCCACTTTGATAAAGTATATACCATAATTTCCATAGTTTTGTTGCTTTAAAATTACACGTGCTTGATCAACGAAATGTAAAGCATCCGTCATAAGTTTAATATCCCACTTGTTTCGCTTCAGTTCTCAGATCTGCCTTTTTCCTCATTCCAAACGCAACTAGTTTTCTAAATCAGTATTAGAATGATCCAGAAATGTATCGTTCAAAAACAAGAGGACTTTATTAACAAACCAACTGTGACAAATGTATTTAGATGATCGATAAATACTTGGCAAATACGAAAATGTTCTCTGAGTAAGAAAACCTAGATTTAAAGATAACGCCACTATTGTAATTGACAAAAAGTGGTCAGAGTCTGTTTCTTCTTTTAATATTTGATTGTGCCCCCTCTGGCCTTTGATAACTGCTTGACATAATCGTGGCATAGGGTGTACAAGGGGCTGAATGTAGGCAGAGGTGAGTTCATGATGCCACACGCGGATTAGGACTTCCTACAGTTCCAAGTTGTTCTCGGTTTCTTCTCTTGCACCTTGTCACCCATTACCTACCAGCACTTTTAGATAGAGTTAAGACGTGGGCTGTTCCCTGGCCAGACTAGTTTCTTGATCCTCTCCCTTCGAAGATAGTCTTTCACCAAAGCAATGAAATAAAACCTAAGATCTCTTTTGAATAAACGTAGGGAGAAAATTCCTCTTTATTTCATGTGTTTGTTTGTTTTTTGAAAGCTACACAAGGGGCTAGCCGTCCCTAATTTAGCAGTGTATGACTAGAGGGAAGGCAGCTAGTCATCACCACCCACCGCCAACTCTTGGGCTACTCTTTTACCAACGAATAGTGGGATTGACCATCACATTATAACGCCCTCACGGTTGAAAGGGCGAGTATGTTTGGTGGTGGCGGGGATTATTTCATGTGTGCTGTATAGAACGCATGAATATTACCAACCCTTTTAATCTGTGGTCTGGAGCAAAGTCATCTTGGAACTTGCACTTTGTTCCACATTGTTTCAGTCCAGTTAGCATGCTCTATGGCCCAGTTAAGCTTCACCTGACATCTTATTGGTGAAGAGGGGGGTTTCTTTTTTTACCCGTCTTGCTAGGAAACCGACTGAACACAGGCGAGAACCGGCAGTGACTCCTGGAGTTTCTGTAATGCTCTTTTGAGATCTGTGGACGACAGTCGACGATTCTGCAGGCTCATCCGTTTCAGAACGTAATCGTCAGTTACTGGGGAAGCTTTTTAATATATCTTTCGTTTCGCTGTTACACACAGCCCGTCTCTTTATACCTCTGCACCCAGCGGCTCACAGTACACTGATTAAATTTAATTGTTCTAGAAACCTGCTTTACCGAAAGTCCCTCTTTTTTCAAAGAAGCAATGACTGCTTTTTTCTAACAGATAGGCTTTTAAACTGATTCTCAGTATAAGAACCTCTATTTATAGCCAATGCTGATGGACTACCCAGACAGCTTATAAGGCTGATGATGTAGTAATTAGACAGTACTGTATCATCCATGAAACAAATTTGCACTTACATGCACTAGGGCCTCAAAACAGACAATGTTTCCAAAGAAAAGTTTGAAAAAAATTGAGTGATGCAAGACATTTTACCGCCACTGTTACATAGGAGAAACATTAATGGAAGCCAGATTTATAATATTTCCTCTCAAAAATTATTAAAGGCATTTCTAACTATTTACTCTCTGGCCACGTGTTATTTTCCCCTCTATGTTGACGAGTCTTTCGGGAGATAATGCATACACTAAAGCAGACATTCCCAACCTGGGGTACATTTGAACTTATCAGGGGGTACATATTGGTCTGAGAGTATAACCATGGTTTACACTTTACATGGTATTTTAATTTACAGTCAGAAAACGATAGCAAAGTGGCTCACATAAATATAAGCTCTTAGACAAAAAGTTGTGATCATGGTGAACGTTGTGATGTTAATATAATTTTGTCAATTTTTGATCCTTAATTTTTTAAGGGTACAAGGGAACAAAAGGGTTGGGAATCCATGCACTAAAGCAATACTAGGTAAGTGGTCTGACACGAGGAAGCAACGAATTGAGCAGAAGGGTTCCTTGTTAGGTAACGGATACAGAAATCACTTTCGATATTAGGTATGCACCGAATTGTCACATCAAATGAAAACAATTTTTATATATTGTTAATAAAAAGTACTATATTAGTTTTAAAAACCATTAATAAAAGCCAAGTATGTTGTACTATTATATCCAGTGCCGACGAGGCCTTTCGCTCAACACGATAATGCCTCAACATGAGGCCGTTTGGAATACAACAGACGTAGTAGTAGTCTAGGCTCTATATATGTATGTCATTAATTTTCATGAACAACGACTGTTATTGTATAAGCCCGATTAGGCAAGTTAATTGTAATAATTATTGTTTTTAAGTCATTTACTAATCAGTATTTGTACGATAAGAATTAATAACATAACATTATTTATTTGAAAATTTTAACATCAATTATCTTATTTATACAGCTGAGAAAAGAGCCATAACTACCGGGTCTGCGCAGTCTCGCCAGTTCCATGGAAACACTTTAATAAGAAGCAGAATATTTAAAAAGTTAGATCCAAAATCTTTACGTCCATAGTTTAATATGAAGCTGATATGGGAAAGGGACATGTACGTTTTAATGTTACAGCTTCATTGACCCAATTTATGCAACCACACCCTCTGTTGCCCCCAGAAGACTCCGCAGACTGAACTGGTAGTAGTTAATCCATTAGTGGCCTTGACTTCAATTTGTTAGCCAACAGACTTCCTATTGTTATATCCTAAGGCAATTAAAAGGATTTCTGTGAAATAACCAAAGTAACTGCAATCACAATGGAAATGTATAGGTCGTGCTTAAGTTCAAAAACTGGGAATTATATTGTTTCACATATATTTATATTGCATGGAATTACATTGTTTTTTTTTTACAAATTACGTTGTAGGGAACTAAAGTGTGTCATATATATATTAACATTGTATAAAAGAGAGAATTTATAACTTATTACAACGATTGCTTGAGCAGTACTTATCAAGCTGTGTCATGTGAATATATAATAACTTTATTACAATCAATATAATTAGACCTCTTAATTGAGGTTAAAATGTATGAGTGTATATGCCTCATATATTTCTAAATGCTTAACAGACGTTTTGAGCCGTTTCTGAATATCACAGTCTTGAAATTACCGTGAAAGGTATCGAGAAACATTAATGAAAAATTCTGTGAGCAGTTTATTCTCTGTATACTATTCGATGCAAAATGACGTCATAGTGTGAGAATTCTTTCAATAGCAGGTTATAGCCAGCTTAGTGAATGGTACTATGATTCATAGTCGAAAGTATAGGATAGAGTAGAACAGTACGTGTGTGTTGGTTCAGTAGAAGTAACAATAAATCCGCCTTCTGGTTCTACATTAATGAATAAAGCGAGTTTACCTGTACACAAACAGTTCATCACAAACCAGGTGTTTTACAAAGCGAAACATCTGTTGTTAGGATGTCGGTAAGCCATATTGATCCGCTCGATTTTTCAGTTAGATATATTTTTTGTATGTTTTCTACAGCATTACTATATGTTTGTATTGATTCCTCATTTGACCTACTAAAGCAATGTTTCTACGTACATCAAAAATTTACCCAAACCACGAATAAAGATAAATATTTGTTGTCTCTAAGTCGAACTAGGTTAATATGGGTGCGAGATTATGTGCCGAGTGAGGATCTTTATGGCTTGATAAAGTTATTCTATAATTTTAAAACAAAATGTTTTCCAAAACCATTATAGTGTTAGTCATTGCTGTGAAAAAACCTCAAAATTACGTGTCCACGAATAGGTGTTGTTGAAACACAAACTAATATTTGTCATTTAAATGAGATAAAGCCCTGTAAAATGACAATATTAGTCCTAGTAAAAACTAAAGAGGAGCTTAACTAGTTAAATTCCATTCTCCACAAAACTCCACTCTATAAGTGGACGTTAAAGGTGACAAATATAATGCAAGTTTTGTATGTTAAAAGTATACAAAAGTATTGTTATTTTGTGTTATTTATAATAGCAGTTGCCCGGCATGGCCAGGTGGTTAAGGCGCTCGACTCGTAACCTGAGGGTCGCGGGTTCGAATCCCCGTCCCACCAAACATGCTCGCCCTTTCAGCCGTGGGGGCGTTATAATGTGACGGGTAATCCCACTATTCGTTGTTAAAAGAGTAGCCCAAAAGTTGGCGGTGGGTGATGACGACTAGATGCCTTCCCACTAGTCTTACATTGCTAAATTAGGGACGGCTATCGCAGATACTCCTCGTGTAGCTTTGCGCAAAATTCAAAACAAACGAACAAACAAATAGCAGTAAAATTCAAGTATAGGATTAAAATACAGACTGGCCCGGGTTTGGCAAACAGGAAAGTAACTGCAAGGTGGCAAAATCGATAAATGTTTCTATATTAACTTTACTTTCAACGGAATCGACTATCTCGCACTTGCTATACATCCTTCGCTGTCTTTTACTTCGCTGGAAACCGCAACTAGTTTAAATACAACACGAGTTTAATAAAACAGAAGTTAAAGAAATAATTCACACAATTGAAACTTTAAAAAGAAGATAAAAAATCAAGTGATTCTAAATTTCAACAGTTCGGGGTAAACCACAGATAGGCCTACTAAAACGAAAGTTTACTGGGTAAAACACAGATAGGCTTACTAAAACTAGAAGTTGCGACATTTTGTTCATGTAATGTTATATTCATTTTTACCATGTTAATGGTACTGTATATTAAAATGTTACATAGGGAAATAAAGTGCCCAAAGCCGACCTTATCGAGCTAAATATATGTGTTTGAAAACTAGAAACAAATGAAGTTGTAGTAGAAATTGATATATGTCATAAACTGATGACATTAAGAAAATAAAAATGACACTTTCCTGAAATTCAATCACCAATACTCAACAAACAGCTATGTGTAGTGACTTCAAAACAAAAACCGAAATGAGAACTGACTGTAATTAATGGTTTGTAGATTTACTTGTTTGACAATTATCTGGATTTAAACCCTATCTATGTGCATATTTTATGTAATATAGTTGGTTTGTTTGTTAATAGTGAAGCACAAAGCTACACAATGGGCTATCTGTCCTCTGCCCACCACGAGTATCGAAACCGGTTTCTAGCGTTGTAAGTCCGCAGACATACAGCTATGACACTGGGAGGAGGGGGGGCATGTAATATAGAGAAAATAAATAGAAATATACAAGCAGCGCCTTCACTACTTAAACAAAATAAAAGCGCAAAATGGGATATTTACCCCAGCATGGCCAAAACTCTAAATCAAGAGACAAAATTATTAAGAAATTATTTTATAATCTTCTCGTAAGAATTCTATGGAATGTGTTTTTTTTTCCGTCAGGGATTGTACACATCAATGACTGTAAAATGGGTCATTACAATGATCACCACACCATAACATATTTTGCATTCCACGAGGACGAAACATACCCAAATGACATTTTTTTTTCATTTACTATAATTTATTTCTAAAACACGATAAAAAGTAAAAATCTTTGCGGGTTTCTTCCTGCTAACCTACGTGATAATGGATATCTTATCCGAAATCAGTATTTGCTGTCGAACTGGTCAGTTTTTATCCGTTATAGTTCCATGAGTCGGGATCATTGACCTTCGTAATGGTGTTGTATACATAATCTAGAGTGAGTCACTAACCATGCTCTAAAAGTGACGCCGAGACGACTTGTCCAGACTGTAAGGACACTTTGACGCATTCGAAAAGCAACCACCCCCACAGTCGACTTACACGCTCCAAGGTCTGTCTCCACCCACCTAAAGATTTAAACAGTTGTATGTTCTGGTATAGTCACCACACACACATTACCATTGTCGTTCCTTTTCTATAATTCAATTCGGGGATGAAAAAAAAAAGATATCCTTGTGATTCCAAGCGTTTACTATGTACCTGTTTCTTATCCCCTCCTTCTACCCAACAACAATGAACTGTTTGTAAAGATATGATATCACAGGCATTTACATGCTTTATATAGTTGAACATTATATATATATACACAACTTTTATTTCACTTAATCTATCTTTAGCAGCAGTACAGTCGTAGCATACATACAGTAATTTTTCACTGCACATCTGTATCTGTTTACTTCATTTTGGAACTCTTCTTCCAAGGCCAACAAAAAGAATTGACATTTAGCATGCATGTTCTTGACCCATACAGAATGGGGCTTGGCATGGCCTGATGGTTAGGGTGCTCGACTCGCAAACTGGGGGTCGCCGGTTCGAATCTTCTTTACCAAACATGCTCGCTCTTTCAGCCGCGGGGGGCGTTATAATGTGACGGTCAATCCCACTATTCGTTGGTAAAATAGTAGCCCAAAAGTTGGCGGTGGGTGGTGATGACTAAATGTCTTCCCTCTAGTTTTACACTGCTAAATTAGTGACGGCTAGTGCAGATACCCCTCTTGTAGCTTTGCGTGAACTTCAAACAAAATCAAACCCATACAAAGTATTGATGAAGAAAAAAACAAATTAAAATAGTCGTGAAGGGGAGGCAGGGGGGCAAAGTGATTTTTGAGCTTTTAGGTTTGATTCAACCCTTTTACTAGAAATTTGGTATTAACGTGTAATGGGCCGTCCAAAACTGTCACCTACATTTACATTTTTGAATATTAGCGAACATTTATACTGCTATATCCCAGTATTTCCAAATTAATAGCTTAATTTAGTGAATGTTATAACAAAACATACAACAGTTCCCTATAGCAAAGCCACATTGGGCTGTTTGCTGTGTCCACCGAATGGAATCGAATCCGTGATTTTAGTGCTGTAAATCCGAAGACTTACCGCTGTGCCACTGGGGGGGGGGGCACATTTTTAGGGTGGGGATATACTTGGGAAAAGATAATCGACATCAGTTAACTTATGTTCATTGTTCGTTATTACTCGTCGTTGTTCGTTATTACTCGTCGTTGTTTGTTATTACTATGCTTTGATTTAATTGTGTTTTATTTTGGTTTTTGATCTATCCATAAGTCCCATTCCCACCCTCTGTGGGCCAGCCCTAACTATAACATTATTGTGTGATATGAATGCATGACTTACAGAAAGGCAGAGTTGCAAATGCGTCCACCCAAGATCTAACAGTGTATGCCTACGAGTATTCAAACATATTGTTTTCCTTTGCTTGTCAATATTCGATTCACTATTAGTTGACCAATCTTTGCTAATAAAAAATCACTAGACGCGTTCGTACATTGCAGTCCGAAAGCTATTTATATGTGTTCTCTTTTCAACAGCGTCTGTTGGGTTCGCTTTCTTAGGCAAAACAATTGTATCTTCGAAAAAAACTGACCAAACTGCACTTGAACGAAGGTTATGAGTGAAAGTCACGTCAACATCTTTTAAAAAAGAATACAGCATCCTTATACAACGAAGTGAAACACTAGGTAAGTATCGTGGCCTTGATCTTTAAATGTTAATTTCATCCAGGACTAGACTCTGTTCCCTAGTGGCGATTTGTCTAACTAACAATATTATTTTTTCACCAACATTGTGAAAAGAATAAAAATTTAAATTTTACCTCCTTTCCTACCAAAGCATAACCTGCGGTTTTTAGACTTACATAAATATAAAACCAAAATCTGGTGAATGACTAGTTTTATTATTATTTTGCATCGTGAAATAATTGGGTTCTGATTATGGGCTGAATAACTATTTATAAAAACAGGGACTTAGTAATTTTATTATTCCTTGATTTTCTCTAATTCAAATACGACGGTTACTACATTTTTCTTTCACAAATGTTCCAAACCGATAGTTTCACCTGTTATGAACAGGTGAAATATACACCTGGCGGTGATAGAAACTACTATCTAGGAGATTCCCTCGTGCTGGTTAAAGTTTCTGTCTAGGTACACATACAGTGATGGAACGGCTTATTTGGACAACATGTTTCTGCAAAAAGAAAATTTCACTTATTTCTGTGTCACGAGAAGGATATCAGCACAGAGCTCTGTGGTGTGTCACGAGAAGGATATCAGCACAGAGCTCTGTGTATGTCACAAGAAGATATCAGCACAGAGCTCGGGTGTGTCACAAGAAGGATATCAGCACCTTGTGACACATCCAGAACTCTAAGGATATAACCATAGAACTCTGGGTGTTCTTTTCATATTTAATCACTTGCATGATTAAAAATTATTTACACACTAATACACGTCTCAAGTAATTGGAATTTTCCTCTTAAAATATACTTTTTTAATTATTAAGAATGAGCTAATACTAACAGCATATTGTTGTTGTTGTTTTCTCTTAACGGCATATTTATTTTATACTACAAAGCGAAAATAAAGTTATTTCCATGAAAGAAACGTAAAACACTTGATACACTTGCCACTAGTTGTAAACAAGGGGAATTATGGGTTAATTCGAGACAAAAGAACTTCCTGGTTTTGCCAACCAAATAAATTATTTAATAATCATTAAATGACGTAGGTAGACATTGTAAGTTATATTACAAGGAAAATTATTTACATAAGTTTGTAAAACAATTATATAACAAAGGTTTCAATAGACTATTTACTAAGAAAACCCTTTAAAATAACGTTGCTTTGATAATTAACAGATAAAATAAAATAAATTAAATGTACAAACTCAACGCAAGTCTTTCCTTATACAGAAATCAGGAGTTTTACGTTTCACGCTATCTTACTGAAAGAAACACCCCCCGCTTTTAGGAGTTTTGTTTTGTTGTAATACAGGAACCAGTAAACTCCATAATTTTCATTGGATTTATGTCCTGGAAAAATTCTAATTTTTTTTTAACGTAGCGCATTTAACCTTGTATCTTGTAAGTTAAAGCTTGAATTATTTCTTCCGCTCCAACGTTGTTAACAGAATGTAAACATAATGCCTGTGATAATATATAAACATATATATAACGTTTTGGAGCAAGTTTTCATATGATACAAAGTGCGAGGTAATACAAGTACCAACGATTCAGTTACCAGTAGACAGTAAATGTTTGATTTTATCTAGCTGAATCAAGGTAACGATAACTATTTGTCCGTGTGCCGTATGTTAAGTTCACGAAAAAAAAATCTTATTCTTTAATCAATTAAAGGAAAAATAAAACAAAAACAATATACGTTTTCTTATTCTTACTTCAACTGTGTTACAATGCTTTTCTATAGACACATTTTGTAGCCACTAGAAAAGCTGTGTGGGTTTTCTCATGTAGTTAGTTCCCTTTGCAAATCAGAACAAATCCTCATCTACTGTTCACTAATTTGATGCACGGCCCACAACGGAAGATACTTTTCCTCTCCCCCACCTTTAGGAGTTTGGGTGAGAACAAATCCTGCTGTTGTCTAAAAAACGAATTCAGAGCAGCAGCGTATTCAGTAGATCATCGCTTTAATTGGTTGCATGCTTGTTATCACACAAAACTGTCCACTTAAAAAACAGTGTGCTAGAGAGACAGTGGCTAATTCTTTACTTTATTATAACCAGTTCTGTTACAGTGCGCTAGAGAGACAGTGTCTAATTATTCACTTTATTATCTCCAGCTTTTTTACAGTGTGTTAGAGAGACAGTGGCTAATTTTTCACTTTACTATCAGCACATTTATTGATGGAAAGGAACTTTTTCTTTAAAGACAACTAGAAGCTAAGTAAAGAAACGAAAAAAAAAAAGAAAGAAAAAACGCTAGTCAGTTTTTTAAAGAATGAAATAAAGCAACATTCAAATACACCTACTCTTTACATGCTATTATTTCAACATATGTGCAAAGCCTACTCACTATTTTTGTGTTTAAACGTCTAGTCCTATAGGTTGTCATTTCTCTAACACATCTTTGTTTATTCCACTAACAAAAAAAAAAAAACGAAGAGCAAAAATAATTTTTTAGAAATACGCAGCGACATCTATTATTTAACTTTGTGAGGCCTAATGATTCTTTTTTTTTTATACAAATTTTCCTTTGTGATAATGTGCGCTTATTTACGTTACACAATATTTCAGGAATCTTAGAAAGCATTTTTCTAATCTTTTGCAGCAATTGTATAAAAGGCAAGAATGCATAAAGCATTGCTATTGTAAGTGCTAATTCCGTCATTTGTATCTTTCTTAAGACATACGCAATTAAGAAGGTTTTTAATTTTATAAATGTTATACTGCAGTAATTCGTATAAATTCTCAAGCATTGGTCTAATTGAGGGAAAAAGAACAATTTTACCCTTAAAGCACAGATAGATTTCTAAATAACAAATGTCTGTCGTTATAGAGCAAAATACGGTAAAATATATCTGCAAACAAAACACTTATCAACAATACGGTTGAGATCAAGATTGATAATAAATAAACACACACATATATATATATATATATCTAATGGAAAAAAAATAAGAATATAAAATAAAAATATAGCTTACGTGATGGTATTTTTGTTTTTTACGTATGTAGATTAATGTACTAATGTACAAAGCTACAGACAAAAAAAAAAAAAAACACGAAAAAAAGAGTTGTTTCCCACACAATCAGACAAGGAAAGTTCAAGGTTGACAAATTATTCAGTTATTCTTCTTGCATTGAGTTCTCTGTATTAATTTATTAAGGAGGTAAACAAGTTCGATCATAAACTTGCTCATCGACGCTTGGTCAGTCGAATACTCCTTATGTTGGTAGTTCACCTCTTGGAGTCCTATCTTCGGTGGTGTTACAAAACACCCCAGTTAACGAAGAATAGAATGAGAACGTTACAATACTTTTAAACACGCGTGCAACAAATCACGATGTAGGCTTCTGAGGCTTTTTTTTTATTGATATCTGTACCTTGGTTGGTTCCATGAACTAACATGGTTGTCTAATCATTCTGTAAACTCATTATTGTACGGAAAATATTCAGTCTGACTAATTCTAAAAGGTTTCTACAGCACTTGTGTCAATTCCAGTGCAGCCGCCGGATTTCTGTTATCTTGATCTAAACGAATAGAAACGTAAATGGAAATATTTCCAGAAATTGGCTGAAAGTTCAGATGAAAAAGATTGCAGCCCTAGCAAGACAACGCTGTGTCTATAGAGATTCGGATTCTGTCAAGGTCAGCCCAGACTACTGGCTTCACCAGCCAGCGGACAAGCAGCAACTCACCTGGAAACCTATCCAGCAGGTTCTGGTGACGTAGTCTGGGAATTCCGACCCCATTCTTTGGGAGAAATGTTAATATTTATTTGTGTCAGTGTCTCTTATCCAGATGATCATAGTAAATTAAGTGTAAAAAAAACTGATTTCGTTCTTTCAAAAGAGTGCATTAACTGAGAACTGAATAAATTCTATTTTTTTTTCTCTGTGATAAATGTACAAAATAACGTATTGAGGACTCGGAACGTTTTAGTTAGAAAAACACAGTTTGTGTAATGTCACAACTGAGTAATTTCTTACGAATTATTGAGTATTCAAGGAATAGCGGACAACAAAATGCGACATCTGGTGTTTGATAGAAAACCTATGCATCAATGTACGTTAACATTTACTGGTAGAAGTACTATTTTAATACAAGTGTAAATGGTAAAGGTACACACCGTATTTTAAATGGTAAAAAAACACACTGCTAAAATTAGAGACATAATAATAACATATGTTCTATATATATTTAAGTAGGTGGGACGACAAAACACACGATTAAAGTATTGGATTAAAACGAACTATGCTTTTGAAGGGAATATGATTCTGCATCTTTCGGAGTATACTATGAATTAATTGCTTGTTGCAAATTCGAATAAAGCAGCTCAAAAACTGGACATATTTTAGTTTAACGATATTACTCCTTATGGAAGAGAAGTACACTTCGAGTGTGGGGAAATAGCGCAAGCCTAACTCGTGGATTTCTTAAGACGATGACATTATATATTGATGAAGCTCATTAGGTTCAAGTTCTCGATGGGTCAGAGGTTACAAGTTTTAGGAGATGCTCTGCTAAAATCCAGGTTTCGATTCCCCGTGTTGGACACAGCGTACCTAACACAATTGTAAAGCATTGTGCTGAATAAACGTAGGGTTCAAAATGAAAAAGTATTTCATACCAGTAAAATACTAAGCCCTTTGAGCTACCACCAGTTTAATACAAAGTTCATTGAGGTTACTAGTGTAACATAAAGTCCTTCGAGCTTGCCAGCATAACGCAAAGTTCATTGAGGTTACCAGTATAATACAAAGTCCTTCGAACTCGCCAGTATAACAGAAAGTTCATTGAGGTTACCAGTGTAACATAAAGTTTTTCGAGCTTGGCACTATAATAAAAGTCCATTGAGGTTACCAACATAATACAAAGTCCATTGAGGTTACCAGTATAATACAAAGTCCTTCGAACTCGCCAGTATAACAGAAAGTTCATTGAGGTTACCAGTGTAACATAAAGTCTTTCGAGCTAGGCACTATAATAATAGTCCATTGAGGTTACCAATATAATACAAAGTCCATTGAAGTTACCAACATAATACAAAGTCCATTGAGGTTACCAGTATAATACAAAGTCCTTCGAACTCGCCAGTATAACAGAAAGTTCATTGAGGTTACCAGTGTAACATAAAGTTTTTCGAGCTTGGCACTATAATAAAAGTCCATTGAGGTTACCAACATAATACAAAGTCCATTTAAGTTACCAGTATATCTCCAAGTTGAAAAGAGTAATAAATTATTGCACAAATTAAAATCCTCCCAGAAGTCTGGGTTTTTAGGTTTGTAGCGTCAAGTTTAACAGTTCTAAATATGTCTATCAGTAATACACACAGACATCCACTATTTAATATAGAATTATCTAAATGTAAAGGTCAACTTGCGGCTTCATTTAACGAAAAAAATGTTTATTTTCTAACACAAAACATGATCAGTAACATAAGTCCAGAATGTTATGGAAAAAAAATCGTGTATTTATTACTCATTAGTTTGATTCACTTATCTGAGGGATAAGCCTAATGGGTTTACAAGAAACATATTTCTCATTTGATATCATCAGGTCTGGTTTTATTATAAAAATGATGTATTAAGTAATGAGAACTTCCAAGAAATATATTCAAAATGTATCTGATTATGAAAGAAAGCTACATTTAAATTCTAATTTCTACACCAAGCAAGGCCCTCACGAAATTACAACATATGTTATATATTTTTAACTTACGGAGCCTAATGATTCGGATCCCCAGAGGTCTTTCAGGTCGGTATCGCCGAGGTCATAAAGAGATCTATCTAGGTCCACACCTTCCATAGTTTGTCTCCAGAGTCCGTAGCCGGGTCAAGTCCGAGAATTCGAAATTTACTCAGGAACACTCTCCACACGCCGTCGTTCTCGCTCGCCGCTACGTGTTTGACGTGATCTCAGCAGGAACGAGAAGAGACTGCTTGCGTAAAAACGGCAAACGCAAAGAGGCGAATAATAATTCCGCTCATAAAAATAGTCCGGCAAAGTGAAGATTACCTTTGTTACTTTCGCTGTTCAGTGAATTTCACAGGATCCAGAGGGCACAGAAAAGTATTCTTAACAGTTACTAATTGAGCATAACTTTACATAGCACATACTGTTACACGTTATGAAATAAACTTGATACGTCACTATTGTCGCAACGACTAGTATAAAGGCTCTGTGAACCAATAGAATGGAAAGGAGCAATTTTAAACAGATCTTTGACCCGCGGAGTGGTCTTAATTTGATTCGCTTAGTGCGAGGAACAGGTGCATGGCACGGGTAACCAGCGTTGTGAGAACAGGTTGAGGTAATATTACAATGCAAGACAGGTGTATGTTTTACAGCTCTATAGGTTAAGCCGGTACTACTGAAATGATATAAATAACAGGAACACAACAACTGAGTAAAGATTATTTTCTGATAATCAATTAATGGGAACTGGTTATCAATCGATAATTGTTGTAAACATTAACTTTCATTCATGTGTCCCACACCTCTTCACGTCTCACATTTTTCAACAACTTCTCGAAACACGATAATAAAACCGAGGTACCTTTCTCGTTTACTGCTAGGTATACAACTTTTTCTTTGTCCAGTTTTGGCTAAACTCATAATAGATTTTGCACTCTGTTCAAGTGAGAGGAATCTGTAAAATAATACATTGTTGAGTACGATGTCATGGTACAAGTACCCTCAGCACCAATTGTACGTATTCTTATTTCTTTCTTTAAACACAATTGAGTGAAACCTCTACTCTTCACGGGTCTAAAAAGCAAACCCTCTTACTGCGTTTTTGACACATGATTATCCATTCTTCTTTACTTTCAATTATAAATTCTTACAATATTCTACTCATCTTTTAAGATACATTAACGCTATTAGACACTCTTAAAATATACTAGATGTACTTTCGCAGGGTCTTCGAAAGTGTTATGTTTCAAGCGTAAATGGAAAACCAAAATTAAGAGTAACAAATATTTCTATTTCTTGCTTTTGAAGTTCATATGTCATGTAGAGTGCATGATTCTTCTTTTAGTGAGTCAGGGCATGCGCACGTTTTACTGACGTCACGAGGGTAAACTTATAACGTTAAGCGTCCCTTATGTGACGTCATTTTAGTGTCTACTGACTGACAGACAGACAACACCCTACTGTTAAGTGGTGGAAGTGGTTAAAACACGTGACCCTACCAGGCGGTCCTCGGCCCCCTTTCGGGCAAATTACTAGAGAAGAATATGAGCTATAGAAAACTCTTGTCAAGTTATCAGGTTGACAATGTGGAGTTATAGAGCGCTTTAAATGAAAGCTTTTACATGGTCTACTTGATACTTATGAAAACAATTATTTTATTTTGTTTTTTATTGGAAACTTGTATTAGGCCATCTTATAGTGAGGTGTTTAGAAATACATCAAATCTTATTCGCCACACTTTCTATGTTCAAGGGTATTTATGTTCCGACTAATTCGTCATAACAAGTATTTTCATATAAGAAAAAATCTCTAACAAAATATAGAAAGTTTACACTAATTGACGTCCAAAGCCCAATAAAACACGAGTTCTAGTAGCCGAAAAACCCATGACAAGTGGAGAAAAGCTTTATAATGTGACAGTAAAAGTGGCATTTCTATCAACTGGTCTTGAAAAGTACTTTCGGGTATTGAAAATAGCTTAACATGTTTATTATCTTTACACCATAACTTCTTATAAAAGGGAATTAATTTATGTAATAAGAAAATATTTCGATGTTGTTTTGTTTCATATTTAATAAAGTTCGTTCCTGTGCGAGTAGTTAAAGCAGGTGACCCTTTCAGGCGACCTTCGACCTTCTTTCGGAGAAATTAACGCTATTACATATTCTATTATTTTTCTAAGATGTATTAACACTATCAGATATTCTACTCAACACCTAAGAAATATTAACACTATCAGATATTCTACTCAACACCTAAGATATATTAACGTTATCTCATATTTTACTAACTTCCTAAAATATATTAATTCTGGCGCATATTCTATTCAACACGTAAGATATATTAACACTATCATATATTCTACTCTACATCTAACTTATATTAACACTATCACATATTCTACTCTACATCTAACATATATCAACACTATCACATATTCTACTTTACATCTAACATATATCAACACTATCACATATTCTACTCAACACCTAAGAAATATTAACACTATCACACATTCTACTCTACATCTAACATATGTCAACACTATCACATACTCTACTCATTACCTAATGTATATTATCGCTATCACATATTCTACTCTACACCAAAGATATATTAACGTTATCACATACTCTACTCATCACCTAATGTATATTATCGCTATTACACATTCTACTCTACATCTAACATATGTCAACACTATCACATATTCTACTCTACACCTAAGATATATCAGCACTATCACATATTCTACTCTACACCTAAGATATATTATCGCTATCACATATTCTACTCTACACCTGATATATATCAACACTATCACATATTCTACTCTACACCTGATATATATCAACACTATCACATATTCTACTCTACACCTAACATGTATTGAAGCTGTTACAGCATTCTACCCATCTAAAACCCAATAATTTTCTGTGGCATTACACTATCTATGTAACGCCAAAAACGTCAAAATGTAGTTCTGATATTTTTCGTTCCACTACGACTTAATGTCGCCTGTGGATGTCACGTGACTTACTGATTTTGATATTAAAAATCGTTGTAGCATTACGTGCTTAACCCTGTATTAACTGCACCACATGTTCCACTCTTCCCCCTAAAATAGTAATCACAAGTTTAACTCTATACAAGACTCAATAGACATTACTAGCAATTTTCTTTTGTACTAGCTTCTGTGGAGTAGTTACCAGTAGTAGCTTTTGTAGAGTTGTTATCACTAACAACTTCTGTAGAGTAGTTAAGATTTTCAGTAATAGCTTCTGTAGAGTAGTTAAAAATTTCAGTAACAGCTTCTGTGGAGTTGTTAAGATTTTCAGTAATAGCTTCTGTGGAGTAGTTACCAGTAGTAGCTTTTGTAGAGTTGTTATCAGTAACAACTTCTGTAGAGTAGTAAATGTAATAGCTTCTGTAGAGTAGTTATCAGTAACTACTTCTGTAGAGTAGTTATCAGTAACTACTTCTGTAGAGTAGTTATCAGTAACTACTTCTGTAGAGTAGTTTCAGTAATAGCTTCTGTAGAGTAGTTATCAGTAACTACTTCTGTAGAGTAGTTTCAGTAACAACTTCTGTAGAGTAGTTACGTTTTAAGCCTAAGTAATGAGCACTGTTACTAGTGTAACGTCTTATTCTCTGCACACTAGTTCGTGTTTTATGAACACATAGATATCTGAAGAATTAATGTCTTTTCACAAAACCTACAGTTTTAAGTCAATCTCCTATGACCTTACATATATCGCACAAAGGCGTAAAGTACATCACACGTCATCATTTAAGACTGTGCTTTCTATCCGTCTAAAAGTCTAGATCTTAAGGTTATGTTTTATCAGTGTCTCTAGGAAGGAAACCCGTCTCTTTCTTACATATACACGGTGCGGATTTACTATCTACGTCTCGGTTGAAGATACCCATTTCAGAAATTCTTGAACTCCAATCCATGAGTTGTTCCTCATCATTTTACGATGTCGACTTCTTTTAACTCTTTACTCCCCATTCTATGATCTTCCAGTCTCTGTGTTCAGTATCTTTCAACTCACTGGTCTAGTCCTGTACATTTTTCCACTCAGTGATCTAGTCCTGTATGTTTTTCCACTCAATGGTCTAGTCCTGTACGTTTTTCCACTCAGTGATCTAGTCCTATGCATCTTTCTACTCAGTGACCTAGTCCTGTATGTTTTTCCACTCAATGGTCTAGTCCTGTACGTTTTTCCACTCAGTGATCTAGTCCCATACATTTTTCCACTCAGTGGGCTAGTCCTGTATGTTTTTCCACTCAATGGTCTAGTCCTGTACGTTTTTCCACTCAGTGATCTAGTCCTATACATCTTTCCACTCAGTGACCTAGTCCTGTATGTTTTTCCACTCAATGGTCTAGTCCTGTACGTTTTCCACTCAGTGATTCTAGTCCTATACTAATCTTTCCACTCTAGTGTACCTAGTCCTGTATTCGTTTTCCACTCAATGGTCTAGTCCTGTACGTTTTCCACTCA
>NW_013665986.1:28002-32127 GCF_000517525.1 Limulus polyphemus
CTGTATGTTTTCCTACTCAATGTCTAGTCCTGACGTTTTCCACTCTAGTGATCTAGTCCTATACATCTTTCCACTCAGTGACCTAGTCCTGTATGTTTTTCCACTCAATGGTCTAGTCCTGTACGTTTTTCCACTCAGTGATCTAGTCCTATACATCTTTCCACTCAGTGGTCTCGTCCTGTACGTTTTTCCACTCAGTGATCTAGTCCTGTATGTTTATCCACTCAGTGGTCTAGCCCTGTACGTTTTCCCACGCAGTGATCTAGTCTTATAAATCTTTCCACTCAGTGGTCTAGTTCTGTACATTTACTCAGTATATACTGACTGCAATATGATCTTTGTCTACTTAGTAGTCACTACACAAAAGTAAAACTGTTAACCTGGTACTTATTACAATGTGAGTTTGGTCAATACGTTCTCGCAGTGCCACACAGTATGATTTTGATACATTATTGTATTTAGTACGCACAGAATGGTGACTTTTTTAAAATCGAAAATAACACAATATGATCCTGTCCTATTTATTTAGGTGATATAATAATCATAATATGAGTAAAACAAAACAACGTAAACAGTAATCAGTGCCAAATGGTCCCAACTTTATGACCAGGTCCACCTGTAGTCACAAAGTTATGACCGGTGCCGTAACATGCCCCCACTGTTCACAGTTTTATATGATCAGATTATCACACTTACCCAGTAGATCTCGTGTTATAGTTAGTTCCATAACATGCACCCAGTAGATTTAGTGTTATAGTTAGGTCCATAACATGCACCTAGTAGATCTAGTGTCATATTTAGGTCCATAACATGCACCCAGTAGATCTAGTGTTATAGTTCGGTCCATAACATGCACCCAGTAGATCTAGTGTTATAGTTAGGTCCATAACATGCACCTAGTAGATCTAGTGTTATAGTTAGGTCCATTGGGTACATTTTATGGACCTAACTATAACACTAGATCTACTGGGTGCATGATATGGACCTAACTATAACACTAGATCTACTAGGTGCATGTTATGGACCTAACTATAACACTAGATCTACTGTGTGCATGTTATGGACCAAACTATAACACTAGATCTACTGGGTGCATGTTATGGACCTAACTATAACACTAGATCTACTGGGTGCATGTTATGGATCTAACTATAACACTAGATCTACTGGGTGCATGTTATGGACCTAACTATAACACGAGATCTACTGGGTGCATGTTATGGACCTAACTATAACACGAGATCTACTGGGTAAGTGTTGTAGTCACAGCTTTGATCACAACTATTATAACACACCAACAGTCCGAAAGTGCATTTTCGTTTTTTTGGGGGGGGGGGTGGGGTGAACAGGATGCAAACCACGGAACCTCAGATCCACAACCCCACACGATAACCACTGGGCCTCGATGAATCCATTAGTTCTGAAAACGAACCTTTGAAATCAGAACGAATCGCTCTTGAGGTTTGAAAATGTTGTGTTAACAATATTAGTCGATGTTAATACCGTATTTGGATATATAGATTGTTTCATCGATATTATCTTCATCAAGATAGCTTCTGATCCATATGTCTTACTTCCTGTTGATTTATGATAAAAAAATAATATAACAAATTTCTTTATTATATCCATAAAGTAATGTTCGCAGAAGAGTGAAGATGACACACAGAACCAGTAATAATGTGTATGTTTGATTTTAATGTTCACAGAAGAGAGAAGATGACACGCAGAACGAACAATAATGTGTATATTTGATTTTAATGTTCCAAGAAGAGTGAAGATGATACGCAGAACGAACAATAATGTGTATATTTGATTTTAATGTTCCAAGAAGAGTGAAGATGACACACAGAACGAACAATAATGTGTATATTTGATTTTAATGTTCCAAGAAGAGTGAAGATGACACACAGAACCAACAATAATATGTATATTTGATTTTAATGTTCACAGTAGAGTGAAGATGACACACAGAACCAACAATAATATCATTCTGGCATCAAAATGATTATGATCTGCTATTTCTTATTAACTGTCTCTTAAAATAAAAACAACAAAAACTTTTAAATAAAATGGTACAAAAATTCTATTCTATGTGTAATCAAAATAATTCTGATATCTTCCTGCAGAATATCTGCATAATAATGAAGACTTTTCAGGTACGTGAACACAAGAGTCAGGTATTCTTCATATTTTCCTGAAACTCCTGCAGAACAAAGTTTCAGAAGTATTATTATTATACCGAAGTTTACTCAAATATTTAGAAACTTTTATCTGTACTAAATAGTACTCAGCCTAAAACAAATAAACAACTAAAATAAAGCAAACTTTAAGGTAGCTTGGCAGCTGAAAAGATCAAGTGGGGTGTCAGGTTTGTTCCTGATTCCAGGCGTACAATTTTCTATGAAATTTTGTCATGGAGGTCAGTCTCATTATATGAGCAGAGGGTGTTAAAGTGTTATACTCGACGAGTTCTTTGTTGTATAGCAGAGTTAATTCGGCAAATTAAGTATACCTTTAAGTTATATTAAAGTATTCAACTGAAAAGTATACTAACACAAAAACATTATTGTAATGAGTTGTGCATTAGGAAGCTGTAGCGAGTGTTTGTCTGGAATTTTCGCGCAAAGTTACACAAGTGTATCTCCGCAAAGCAGCCCCTAATTTTGAATTGATGGACTAGACGGAAGGCAGCTAGTCAACAGCACCCACCGCCATCTCTTTGTCTACTGTAATCGATTAGTGGGATTTGACCGATATCCTTATAACCCCCCCCCCTCACACACACACACACAACACACACGTCCCCAAAGTGTGGAGCGCGTTTTTGCGAAAACGGGTTGCGAACCTTAAATCCACTAGGCCACGTCCGGCCCATTACATAACGTTAGAACACCTAGTTTACGAAATGACTGTTTTAATGAATGTATCCTTCTGAACAATAACTCATTGTGCAGTTTTGTACTTATTAACAAACAATATATATATATATATATTTAAGCTCTACATCAAGTTAACTGTAACTGTCTGCTACTTATATTCTTTAATAGTAAATCAACCTTTAAAAGCAAGAAAACGTACTGGTTTTCTGTTTACGGACTTTTATTTCTTGTAAAATGGTTGTTGTTTTCTTATAGGTATTTTTAAGAATACCTGTACTCCGGTTCGTACATCTTATGTAGTTGTGTTATGTTCTGAAACAACTTGTTGCTAAAACTCCATGTAGATCATAGAACATTGAGATGATATCTTCTTTAACTACCTGATTTGTTCATCTTTACTAGTACTTTTAAAGTACAGTTCTTATACTGTGTTTCAAGGAACAAGCTTATATTGTTATTGCTCTCCATTATATGAAATGAGACCCAATCATCTTCCTTATTAAACTTGCCGACTGTGACAAAAACATTGATTGAATTTGGTCATGGTGTTTGTGCCGTTAATACTCCAATGCCACTTTTTTATTTGACATTTTACTCTTATGTATCTTGGGAATTATTTATTTTTCAACCTTTTTTTTAAAAAACCAAGTTAACCTAATATCGGTGTAGTATGTCACAGAGAAATGAGTTAAGGAACAAATTTTGTTACGTTTCCAACTTCCTGTTTTGAATCTCCTTACTTAATATGCATGCAATTTTACCTTTGGTTTCAATAAATAATTACATGGCAGTTTATAACGGTTCTGCATTCTAGATTATTGTTCTGATGTAGTTTGTTAACGCTCTGCTTACGTCACCAAATGTGACAATTCCATTCCTGGTATAGGCGTAAACCTAGTTCTGGTATTTTCAACCTAATGGCACCTTTGCTACACAGAGGCTAAACGGTCAAGTCAGAAATCCTTAGGATTAAGGTATAAGTACGTCTGTCTCTAATTTTAAAATACTTACTAGAGGGAAAGCAGTCAGTCAACAGCACCCGTCGCCAGAAGAACTTCGTCTGGCGCTATATAATGTATTCAGTAGCTGAACATGTTGAGTGTGTTCAGCGGAACATCACAAAACTTGAATTTCTGATGTGATTCCGGAACGCTATCCATTAAGCCACACTCAGCCCAGGTGTAAATCTCTGATACATATACCGTACTTTTCGGAATATAAGACGCACCCTTATTTTGAAAACAAA
>NW_013665986.1:32746-35282 GCF_000517525.1 Limulus polyphemus
TTTTTTATTATTTAGGGAGCATTATAAATAGTTATTTTTTTTTAAACTACTATTGTTATAAATAGCACATTCAATTTAACTAAACTATGCATGCGTATTTAAATATATTTACACATGGCTTGTGTATATCGTGTATATACATATATATTATTCATACCTTCGGTGTATAGGACGCAAGCAGATTTTGACATCAAATTTTGGGGTAAAAAGTGCGTCTTATACACCGAAAAATACGGTATATGAAATGTTTTTCATTTTTTGATTTTAACTTATTCTTACTTAAAATAGCCAGACGTTTAACTCACGCGAACTATAAAAGACTTTAAATAAAAAAGTAATTTATTGAGTAAAAGTCCTACTAATACTTGAAAACTTAAGAAATTGTTTTCAACATTTTGAATTTCGATGTTGAAATACGATCGTTCGAGGCTGTAAATTTTCTGGGCTAATTCAATAGATATTCATGTACTTATTGTTTAGCGCACTATTTGATAAAACAATAATCATTCTTACAGCTCTGATAATTCATTAGTAAGTTTTCTCTAGAATGAACAACGATTTTAGTACTTTAATATCGAATAACTGCATGCCCCCATTTCAGTTTTTAAAAGATTTAATTTATAACAACTGAAAATGCGCGATTTTTTGCAATCTCGTGTCGACACTAGCGACATTAATGAACGACTTGTTCATTTAAGAGTCTTGACAAGCTCAGCGTCTAAAATTATAAGTATTTTGCTGACGGCGAATTCCTGATTGTTCAACAGCGCAATGTCGCCAAGGTTAGGCTTAATGCTGGATAGATACGACAACTCATTCCAAAGAGAAATATTTACATAGCGAGATGTCGAAACGATGCAGGTCCAAAGGGCTTAACAAAAGGGAGACTTCAGAATTCACCCAAGGTTCCAAATCGCGGAGCGCATTTTAGTGGCAACGAGTCGCGAATCGTTGAATTCACAGCTCTGGCAAGTTAAGCCACTAAGCCACGCTTGGCCCTTAGTTTTATTTAAAAAAAACTGGTAGTTTCTTTGTATGTAAGCACAATGCTACACAAGGGGCTATCTGTGCTCTGCCCACCACGAGTATCGAAACCCGATTTCTAGCGTTGTAAGTCCGCAGACATACCGCTGTCTCAATGGGGGGGGGGGGGCAGTTTGGATTAGACAACCGGAATTATTAAACGTTGGTATTCTTTCGTAACGACGACCCCCAAACTACAACAGGTGAATAATGATTGAGTTTTTCATTGATTTTTTTCTACTAATCATTAATTACGTATCAACAGAAAATGTATGCATACCAATGCAACGAAACTATTAATTAAAAAAATATATTTAAAGCAAAATAAAGGTATAAGGTTGCCCTAAAAAACAATTGTTCATCCATCATCGTAACCTCATTTATGCGACGAATTACTCTTGTCAACTGCGTATAAAATTTTTAAAACCTTCTGAAGTAATGATCTTGACTATACATCAATATGTAAACGACATGGTAAAATAAACGTGTTTAACATTGTTGTTTAATCATACCAAGTATGGATAAGTTACAGTTTAAATTTGGATTTTAAAATTGGTCTGTTTCAGCATCTTCAGTAATTAGAGACGTACGGCACTACCCCTTTAAAATATCAAATTTCTTTGATCATCATTTTCTTATTTATTTAAATGATCGCAGTAATTTAACCATGCTTTTGTCCTTCAGGCGTAGTTCATGTATAAGTAAAAACACCTGAACAGGATCCTGGAGAGGCATACATCATGTGTATGTTACAAAACAAAACGGTGGTCTAACACATATTTCATTACACGTTTGGAATATTCATATTTCCTTTATAAAGTGTCGCTTTAATCACGAGAAAATTTTTTGTAATTTTTGGACATCTGTTAATACAAACTTGTTTGAATTTTAAAATACTCAATTTCTTCTACATCCTGGTATAAAATTCTCATATGATAGGTTCATGATATATAATCCCCGTTAATTAACCACGCTTTCAAAGGCTGGTTTCCTAATTTCTTCATTCAGACACACATAGGAATCCATTTTCAAAATGACTGTGAAACTTTCTATATGTTACTTAATCGATGTCATAAATTACTGTGAAACTTTCTATATGTTACTTAATCGATGTCATAAATTACTGTGAAACTTTCTATATGCAACTTAATCGATGTCATAAATTACTGTGAAATTTTCTGTATGCAACTTAATTGATGTCATAAATTACTGTGAAAATTTATATATGTTACTTAATCGATGTCATAAATTACTGCCTCCCAGTGGCACAGCGGAATGTCTGCAGACTTACAATGCTAGAAACCGGGTTTCGATACTCGTGGTGGGCAGAGCACAGATATCCCATTGTGTAGCTTTGTGCTTAACAACAACAACATAAATTACTGTGAAACTTTCTATATGCAACTTAATCGATGTCATAAATTACTGTGAAAATTTCTATATGCTACTTAATCGATGTCATAAATTACTGTAACTTTCTATATGCTACTTAATCGATGTCATAAATTACTGA
>NW_013665986.1:36185-38001 GCF_000517525.1 Limulus polyphemus
TAATCGATGTTATAAATTACTCTGAAACTTTCTATATGGTACTTAATCGATGCCATAAATTACTGTGAAAATTTCTATATGCAACTTAATCGATGCCATAAATTACTGTGAAACTTTCTATATGCTACTTAATCGATGCCATAAATTACTGTGAAACTTTCTATATGCTACTTAATCGATGTCATAAATTACTGTGAAACTTTCTATATGTTACTTAATCGATGTCATAAATTACTGTGGAACTTTCTATATGTTACTTAATCGATGTCATAAAAATGTGAGAAAACAAAGGAGTTTTCACATAGTTAATCTAGAAGTGTCAAATATCGGGTAGTAGAAGTTAATATGTTCGATACTGAACTTTCGGCAGAGTAGAAATATTTCTACTTTCTACATTTACTTTAAAGCAAATATTGACGCTAATCACATGTTTTCCAGCGTTTTCTCCGAAAATCTTCTAATTCGTAGCCACTTGATGGTTTTGACAGATGTTTTATTTATTTACGAGTGAGACTTTCAAATAAAAAAAAGGTATTCGTACTTTAACTAAAGGGGCCTTTTAAGAAATGATTGAAAGCAAGTGTTAGTGTTTAGCTTACTGTGATACTTAAATTTAAAAAAAAATCACTCGAACTAAAGAAAGTGTTGAAAATGGTTACTGCAGTTTGTCACCGTTCAAGTCAGATAAGTATTTCTTTAGGCAGAAGTTTTGATTGTACTTATTTTTAGATGTTCATAACCTTTTTTTCCCAGTTCACCGAAACCAATGAACCTGCACCATTAACAGAATATTAATTAAGTGTTCCTCGCCTCTAAACATATAGATAATGTTCTTTATCCACTCACCTAGTAAAGTGTAATGTCCGCCAAGAACCTAACTTCAAGGTCAGGAAGACTCATCTAGCAGTTCAACGTCCGTTCGTACATCCACTCTATCTAGCCTGAGGAAATAGCTTCCGTTGGTATTCAGTAGTCGTGCACCTACCCCCCAAAAAAATCAACCAAAACAACAGAACATTGCGCTGAAGAAACCAAGTCGGGAACGCGATCCACTAATTTTGAGCCTGTTTACTCAAGTTTCCGTTTTGACTGTTAAAAGGAGTAACTGTATAACCCTCTACCAGCTCTACACGTGTAAAGATAAACTCTGCATGTGCTTGGAAGATAGCAATAAAATCCCTACTTGATATCATATCATCGCCTTTTAAGCCATAAAGATAACGAGGTATTGTCTCGTAGAATATCTGGAGCAATAATGTAACCTTCTTAACTGAGATTTCAAAGAATCCCATATTAAGATAAAGCTATATTCTGCTTTAGTATTTTAAGCTGTTTTTTCTTCTTCTATCTATTACATATAAAGTGACGATGACTTCTCGTACGAATATACTTATAACTTGGGAAGGTTATAAATATCAACTTATCTACGGATTGGTTGTAAGTTATGAGTTTAATTTGATACATTTTACTTCTAATTGTTCATTATTAGTTTCCATTATTCAATAACCATGAGGACTATAGTTATTATACGTGCACCATGAGGACTATATTTATTATACGAGCACCACCATGAGGACTATATTTATTATACGTGCACCATGAGGACTATATTTATTATACGTGCACCATGAGGACTATATTTATTATACGTGCACCATGAGGACTATATTTATTATACGTGCACCATGAGGACTATAGTTATTATACGTGCACCATGAGGACTATATTTATTATACGTGCACCATGAGGACTATATTTATTATACGTGCACCATGAGGACTATAGTTATTATACGTGCACCATGAGGACTATATTT
>NW_013665986.1:38929-44457 GCF_000517525.1 Limulus polyphemus
ATACGTGCACCATGAGGACTATATTTATTATACGTGCACCATGAGGACTATATTTATTATACGTGCACCATGAGGACTATATTTATTATACGTCCTTGTAAACTCCTTTAGTCAGCTTCTTTATTAATCATGTCAACTTGCAACTGAAAATACTTATAACAACGAGGGTGCCTATTTGAAGACAGGATATAAATTTTGTCACTATTTTTTCCTTTAAATATTTATTTACCCCATCCCTTCTCTAGTGGCTCAGTGATAAACTTGAATGCTTAGAACACTAAAAACCGGGCTTCGATACCCGTGGTAGGTACAGCACAGATAGCCCATTGTGTAGCTTTGCGCTTAACAAAAAGCAAACAACTAATATTTATCTAGTTTGTTCATTGTTTTATATACATAGATTGTACGTGTATGTGTAAATATATAATATGTGTTTAATATATATGGACGTTTAGGGGAGGAGTATATAAATAATACCTTGTGGTAGAGTTCATCTGTTTGCTCCTGATTCTCGTAGGAATCAGTTTCTTGTTAATAAGTTTCTTGTGAATCGTAGTTCATTCTTTATTCCATGTTTTTATTCACTAAAACTCAAAATATAGTTAAAGGATCTGATCGTAGATGATGAAAAATTGCCAGGGAAGCTAACAATGAAACAGTCCGTAGTTGATAGAAAAAGAGTTGAGAATGTTGACTGTAAAATAGATTGTATTTGATTGAAAATGTTTTAGGGATGTTCACTACGAAACAAATCGCAGATGATAAAAAAAAAAACAGGAGTGTTTACTGTGAAATACATTGTAGTTGATGAAAAAATCAGGAATGTTTACTTTGAAATACATTGTAGTTGATGAAAAAATCAGGAATATTTACTTTGAAATACATTGTAGTTGATGAAAAAATATTGGGATATTTAAGATTAAACAGGTCGTAGCTGATGGAAAAATATTAGGGATGCTAACCATAAAACACATTGTAGCTGATAAAATAATGTTAGGGAAGGAGTTTTAAAAACCGAGTTTTTGTGATGAATCGTGTAATGTATTTCAATGCAGTCATAGTCTACGACAAACATCTGCTAGTTAACGAAATACAACATGGCAAAGCTTAAAACAGATATTTTACTTTGGATGGAGATTCGCACGGGACTTACACGTGTAAGAGCGAGTGCAACTTGACTTTCTATACATTTGTTGTCATGGGAACATGACGGTATCAACCTTTATTACATGCATAGAGTATTCAGTATGTTACAACATAATGAATTAACCCGATGTTTAAAGCTGTATTCAAGTGAATTATTACCTTATAGGTTCCTAACTGATGTACTCGTTCAATGCACGAGGAAGATATAGGCGACCCCTTGGGTGACATGAGGGGGGGGGGGCGAGGTGCACTCCCAAAGGGTAGAACACACACATACATTTGTCATATAATGGTTTAGGTTGATTCTAAAATTTGCAATGTAACAAGCTAACGAGTATATGTTAGAATTACAAACATTATTAGGCTATACATTAACATTGTTAGGCTATACATAAACATTGTTAGGCTATACATAAACATTGTTAGGCTATACGTTAAAAACATACCAACGAAAAAATTTAATAACATACTTCCTAGGTATCAAGGCTATAAATTTACTTTTCATAACCTTGGAAACGTTTTCATAGTTCTCTCCAAATATACTACAATTTCTACAAACAGGGGCTTTACAAAGCCCTAAAGAACAAAAACGTTATTCTGTGAACCCGGAATCTTGTTGTTGACTCACACAATAAGCCATTCAAAGTAAAATCAAATTAAACGTCCTTGATGAATTTCATGGAAGTAAGAGAGTCGTTTGTCTGTTTGTTGTTAAGTGCAACAGCCCAGTGAACTACCACCAAGGGAATCGAAATCCGAAATTTACTGTTATAAGCTTACAGATGAGCTACCAAAGGAGTTAGTTTGATGTGTTTGAGCACCCCGTGTTTTCTTGATGGTTTCTAAGTTTTTTAATGTCTTTAAGTTTCCAAAAGATCCGGGCTTGTGTGGGAATTTCCCTCCAATTCGGGTTTTCCTTGCAGTAACAATTGTATCACAGTAATCTTTGCCTCTGACATTTGTATCAAATAATTAAGAATGCTATGTATTTTACCTTAATAACCGTTATTAGTTCATTCTAGAGCGCATAAATGCTACTTTTGTAAGATATAAAAGGCGAAGGGAGAAATGACAAACAGCTTAGTAAAATTACGTTCACAATTGTTGAACAAATATTCACTACTGCTCTCTAGTGGTGGAAATAAAAACTATGTGTCAGGAATATTGAACGTATGGAAAAGAGACACACAGGTTTATTATTCGTTTAATACTTCTGTCTATCTAGAAGAAGGATAAGAAGGACACTGACACAATAAGTTTAAGAACTTACTAACATAAATTGCATAACTCAGTCGTAAGGTAGTAAATGTTGAATTAACTGTCAGATGTCTTGTAATTGCTGATTGGGGAAAAACAAAGTAATGAATTAAAAAATAACCAACAAAAACATATTGGAACATTTAACGTTCACGGAAGAAACATGATAGAACTTAGTAAATATATTATGGAATACATGTAACAGGAGTTTTCATGTGCAGCCAAACAAGTTCGCAGGTACAAAATAATATATTACATTTTGAAAAACCAAACAAAAACACCAGCCCAATAAATCTTTTCAATAATATGCATACATACACACCATGGGCGCACGCAGGAAGGGACAAGGGGGGTCACTTGCCCCTCCCCTGGATTTTTAAAAAGGAAAAATTACTAGATATGTAAAATTATTCTTTTATGTTATTGGAAAATCATAAGGTATTTGTATTTCGATTTTATAATTTTTTCAAACTTGAGTTACTTGACCCATCTATTTTTTTCATGCGGGTACCCTTGATAAACATATATTGATATTATATATCCTTGTCTTTTGTTATTATTTACTTTTTAACGAATTAAAGTATTTTATTGTTACCAGTTGATGTCATGAAAATTTTAAACGCTCTATATGGGTTCGAATCCCTGTCCCACCAAACATGCTCACCCTTTCAGCTGTGGGGGCGTTATAATGTTACGGTCAATCCCACTATACAAACAACTACAAACAAACGATCTATGTATTTTCAATAAAGGAAGCAAAATCATGTTGTAAAATATCGTCATTTTAAATGAAGTGATTGGTTAAAAAACAAACAAAAAACTATATGAATTTCAATATTATCTTAATATAGTGAGTTTAGCATCTTTTCGTGTGAAACACAATTTGTAAATATGTATTCGGTTGCTATTGAACAGTTTTTAAGTTTTGAATATTTCAAATCTACATAATTTATCAACGTTAGCGTATTTCTTTCCAGGATTGATGTGTGATTAAAGAAGAACAACCAGATTCATGCCTGGATAAACAATTATATCACATTGTTATATTACAATAACCCATTCGTTTCGTTCTAGAAGTTCTGGGAATTTGCACGGCTTAATTTACGAGCGACACGGAAGCTGATTAGTAAGATTCTCATTAGCTCATCCATGTCAGAACCTACTTCAATGTAAGCCCTACTAGTTTTGTTTCTATTCTTGTAGCAAATAAAACAAAAGACCTGTTCAACGTTTCTGAGAGTATTAAGTACACTACGTTTAAAGGCTTTGTGTAATATGATACTTTGCTAATCTTATTACCAATGATATGCAGACCATTTAAACACAATAGTCTCGTAACTTAACCTAGATTTATCTTTCATAACAGTCCTGGATAATGTATTACGATAGAGAAATGAATACTTGTTCAACATTTTCTTAACATTTTCTCACGACTCATTTTCATGAATTGAATAATAAAAAAGAAGTTAATTAATCTGTGTTTCTATTTGGTTTGAAGCTGGAATGGAAAATATATGGGTCGCAAAAAACAATAACATAATGAAGAGCAGAACAAAACTGGATTCTCTTCCTGAAGAGAGACTTAAGATCGCAAGTACAGTGGGTATATGTGTTATTTATATTTACAGTTGGTTACACACACACACATATATATATATACATACACATCCGCACCTAGTGATTACTAACATTAAGTTAGCCAAAGATAAGAAGTAAATTATGAAAATAATTATGCACTGTTTTTACTACATATATATAATATGTATATGCCATCCCACGCTAATACTGTATTATTTATGCACTAAGTTTTACATTAAGATTCACCCTGCATTTATAATATTAATCAGATATAATTTAACCACTTTTTGTTATTAACTGCTGGAGTGAAATTACTGCTTGGATGTTTTACTGTCCAGGAAGATGAACGGAGGGACTGGTTAGGTCAATGACTAAAAGTCAGTATAACAGTTAGCAGTCAAATAGTTTCTCATTGAAACACATAGCCAAAAAAAAAAAAAAAAAAATTTGACACCAATTTCAGGTCATTGTTTTTAACAAAATCAAAATGGTTGACTTTTAAATTTTGTTTGGAAAGAGTTCTGTTGTGTACAAAATAAAAAAGTTTTTGTATATGAAAATAAGATGATTATAAAAAGTCATTACTGTTTGACCAGTCTAACTATGAGAGAATGATTATGACTCTGTTTGAATGTTTTGACTTTTTACTGTATTATATATGAAGAAGAAAGAGGAACCTAAAGCTGAAGAAAGTGAAGAAAACAAAACACATAAAAAACGCCGAATAACTCATCATTTATCATGCTAAATCCGTAGTTTTGAGTTTTTAAATTAGCTTTTAACACCAGCATATATTCAAGCTGTACTTCATAATATATCAACATAATTTGCAGTACACTGAAAGAGGGTCGGTATACGGGAGGTATACTGAGACAAAACAATATAATAGTGTGAATATGATAAAATAGGTGGATTTTGACTATTTGAGAAGTATTTGCACGTATATGTCTCTGTTTCATTCTTGTTGAAAGTTTAATAATAGGTGAAAGTAAGTTATTTTCATCCAGGAACAATTCTGGGGTCATAAGGATCATTCTGAATGATTAGTCCCCCGTAGAACAGCACTAAGTTTACGGACTTACAATGCTAAAATTCCGGGTTCGATTCCCCGCGATGGACATAGCCGATAATCCAATGTGACTTTGCTTTAAAAACAAACAAATTGAATGATTAGTTGGGTTTGTTTTGAACTTCATGCAAAGCTACACGAGAGCTATCTACGCTAGCCGTCCCTAATTTAGCAGTGAAAGACTAGAGGGAAGGCAGCTAGTCATCACCACCCACCGCCAACTCTTGGGCTACTCTTTTACCACCGAATAGTGGGATTGACCGTAACATAATAAGGCCCCCACGGCTGAAAGGGCGAGCATGTTTGGTGTAACGGGGATTCGAATCCGCCACCCGCAGATTGCAAGTCGAGCACCCTAACCACCAGGCCATGCCAGATCTACAAACTTAATGAACACTTTGTTATTGCGCTTGTATTATATTGTTATCTACTCTTCTGTTTTTTTTTTTATATAAATATAAGTAATATGAAACAAATC
>NW_013665986.1:45380-50639 GCF_000517525.1 Limulus polyphemus
CGTTATCATGTCACAGTCAATCCCACTATTCGTTAGTAAAAAATAGCCCAAGAGTTGGCGGTGGCTAGAGTTTATCACTGCTAAATTAGGGACGGCTAGCGTAAAAGCCTTCAACTAGCTTTGTGCGAAGTTCAAAACAAACCTTTGAATAGTTAAATGCTTAGCTGAAAATCCCAATGAATATTACTTGAACACAAATAACTTCATTGTTTTATCAGTAACGAGCTAATACAGAACGCTACGCAGCAGAAATTAAAGTAATTACACAGTTACTTGTTTGTAATTGCGAATATTCAAAACGCTTTGTAAATTAAAAGCTTCTTGGTGTGCAGCTTACAAAAAACATCACATTTTATTGAATTTCCATTACTGTCCTCCTGTGGGTCAGCTGTTAGTTTATGAACTTACAACGCTAAACCCCGGGAGTTCGATTCTTCTTGGTGGATACAACGCAGATGGTATATTGTTTAGCTTGGCGCTAAAATGGAAAAAAAGTATTTACTCTAGAAAATAACTCATCAGTTAATAATCGCTTTATAAAGAATTTAACTACTTTTGATTTCTAGACGTTAGCATTAGTCTTTGAAAAAGTAAAATTAACAAGCGACAAACACTGTCACATCCAAAGTTTAGTGAAATACACTCAACGACTGCAAGGTGGAACCGTTCGGAGCAAAGTTCACAGGTAAACAAACTTAAAAGTACAATAATTTATGATAAAATTTATGGGCCCGGTATGGGCAGGTGGTTAAGGCGTTCGACTCGCAATCTGTGGGTCGCGAGTTCGAAACCCCGTCACACCAAACATGCTTGCCCTTTCAGCCGTTTGTGCGTTATAATGTGACGGTCAATCCTACTATTCGTTGGTAAAAGAGTAGCCCAAAAGTTACCTCTAGTCTTACACTGCTGAATTAGGGACGGCTAGCGCAGATAGCCCTCGTGTATCTTTGCGCGAAATTCAAAACAAACAAACAATAAAATTTATGTCCTGGTTTGTATTTTGCTTGCTATAATTATCATTCTTTTTTTTTTTTCATGATGTGGTTTAACCAGAAAAACTGATGCCCGCTAAAACTGCAGTTACTTATAAGAAGCGCAGTAATAAGTGGAGATCACTTGGCTAAATCTTTAACTAAACCTGATGGAAACTCTGACTGTTAAACATTAACCACACGATCGACACTTTAAAGTTCAGCTTCATTTGAATAATCGTCAAATGCCTAAAAAGAATGCAGTGAATACAAAACAATTCTGGGTAGAAAAACAAGTGGTAAGGTTCAAGCAATCGTTAAATTTGCAAATGAAGGATGAGCATCAAGTATAAGTCATTTTATTCTTTCCCAAAGGGGAGGAGGGAGGGATGTCACCTTAAGCTAGAAAACTTGTCTAGCAACTAGGAGCAAATT
The DNA here is from genome assembly GCF_000517525.1 of Limulus polyphemus. NCBI lineage: Eukaryota > Metazoa > Arthropoda > Merostomata > Xiphosura > Limulidae > Limulus > Limulus polyphemus. The sequence goes on from NW_013665986.1 coordinate 46,787, forward strand.
TCAATGAGGAGCTAGCTGCCTATCTAACAACGAGAGAAAGCAGATAAACTGAGGGTAAATGTACTTTGAGAGAAAGTCGAAAAGCCTGGAAGTACACAGAGTAAAGAGTATTTGAAGGTTTTATCATAAAGTCGTTAGTTTACAAAAACAATAGAGGAAGAAGTTTCATCATGAAAATAAATTTCGAATATTCTTTGTATATATATATATATATTAGAATAATTAAGCTTCAAAAGTGTTTGATAAGCGAACAAGATGCATAAATATTAAACTAGAAAATATCTCTCGTGATATTCCGAAGCACGCAGATCAACAAAGAAAGTTAGCATCAGAAAATAAACCAATATTCCGAGTGCTTTCGGAAGCGGACTTTCTTTCAATGATAAATTTAAATGTTCAGTATTAAATAAATCTCTGAAAATAAATAAACTATTTGTAGATAGCGTTACCGTACTATTTCCAATTAAAAATATTGTTGTAGGCTAGCTTTTTTTATTTAGACGCTTGTATTATTGTTTAGCCAGAGGGAGTTTGACGTCACATGAAAGGCGTGGCTTATTAATGATTAGAACATTCTTGTAAGTTCAGGAAACGATTTTAGCCTTAAAAAACGAGTTAGGCTAGGGTATATGATTATCAATTTGTGAGTTTGTAACAGTTAGATCATTGATGAGTGAATTAGGGGGTTTGTTAGTCAGTTTTACTTTCAGGTTAGTCAAGTTCTGTGAACATTGGGTTTGTGTTTTGACTACATATTATAGATAACTAGAGCAAGTTAGCAAGTAAGTAACAATTTAACCTCCATCTACTGTGAACTTAGGCTTATTAGCAAGCATTACTTAAGCTAACTTGTAGAACTTTATATTTGTGAAATAAAACTCTTTCCTTTTTGTTAACAGGACAGTAATTTGCACTCTTCTTTTTTACGAAATAATCAAAAACACTCAGCAATAAGAATCGTTAGAAAAACAAATACTGTGGTTGTTAAGGTGACTGTGCTGTAAAATATACTTTTTGAATTCGAAGCTGACGAAGGCTCACAAATCAACATTAACTCCTTAAATTTAACTACAATCCCGACATCTACCATAATTACACGTATCACTGTACATAATACTTTTGTAATCAAATTTCTCATTTGTCAATCACACTCAATTTAGTAATTTCAATAGCCGTGAATGTAATCAAAAAGCGCTTCTCAGCTAGACTTTGACAAGAGCTGTATTTTATTCAACATACGATAATTTCATGTGTTTCCAACAGTATTTTTGACGACATATGAAGCCTCGTTATTAATGATACCAGGAGATATGTTCAACTCAATAATGTAATGGGTCAAAAGGTACTTTGTCGTAACAACACTCCTCGTTTTGCAGATGAGTGCGTTGCTTCAGGTTAGGGTGCTGTCCTAAACGCTCTGCTGTGAGAGAAGTTCCGCTTCTAGGGGAGAACATTAAACACCCCTCTTTGAATTGTTGTATTCTTTGGCTTTACATCATTTAATGTCTCATTTTATGAATACATTCGTTTCAGAAAGAGCAATCAGATATTCCTTCACCCATTCACATATCATGTTTAGGTGCATTTTATAAAGCCGGTCAGAACAATTTTATTTTGTAATGTGGGAAAGGTGCCCATCAATCATATCACGTTAACATAGTTATAGAGCGCTTCTGATTTGACGGGATTCAATTCAAAGGCATTTCCTTATAGCTTGGGAGTCAAAGTCCAAAAATATGACTTCTGTTTACTTTGCTAACTACAGGCAAAGATTTGAGGATAGCAGCTTGTAGTATAGATCTAGTAAGTAGTTACACGGGTGTCAGTACAGCGTTTTTACGAGGTAGGCAAGAATGGGCAGATGTCATGTTTAGTGACAGTGTCTATCAGTGCAGCCGCTAAAAATATGCAACGCCTGAAAACTGGCAGCAGTTGCCCACTTGACTTCTAATAGAATGAATTTAACTTTACAATTAAAATGTATGTGTAACTTAACAATCCTCCTGAACTTACAATCTATATATAGACATATTAGAAGGACTGTTGAAGGACAAAGGGACTATTTCTGTAATCTACTTGTTGTTTATCAATCACGTTGAAAACAAATATTTGAATATATCATATCTGTTATATGTTTTTCCGTTACAACTATCATCACTGATGTGTTTTACTATATTAATTTAATAGAACAGTACGCATATTTTCCCTAGGTTTCCTCTAATATCTATTTAATAGGGAGCGTTGCTAAATCTATAAGTAGAATATATTCCATATCAGTTTATTAACACTGGGTTAGTTTTGTTCAAAAATTAGTCCTTGTTTTTCCGTTTTGCAGGTTCGTACCTACTAGATATTTTAAACGTACGATGAATAAATATTTGAACTGATGTCCAAGTACTGTTTTTTTTTACTAAGAAAAGTTTCTTCTTTAATTTTAACAAAAACCTCTGTATTCAACCTTCCTTCTTATCAGTAAGATCAGGATTGGATTTCCCACATTTAGGGCTATCACAAACAATTTCTTCAGCTTTCTATATACGTGATCGTCCATCCTGGTATTTCTTATGGATTAGCCAAAGATTCATAAAGAACGATGTCCATTCAAACCAATCGTATCTAACATTCGAACTTATAATTATGCCTTGGCTGGTTTTATGTTGAATTTTTTAAAAACGTTTACAACAAATGAATACAACGTAAAAAAATAGTTTTGGATTTTCTCAAGAAATCCAACAAATCAAATTCGACAGTGACGTGCATTGTGCGAGTTTTGATATTGTGTCTCTGTATAACAATATAGAGGTAATAATACTAAGTGAAGAATTAGTACTTTAAAAGAACTCCACCGCCATTTTTGTCCATACCAAAAAAATCGGTCTTCTTGAAACTGATGAATTTTGCGACCAAATATTCACATTTTTGTTGAATGGTCATGATCAGGTCGATGGAGTTGCTACGGGTTCAAAACTTGTGTCATTGTTATCTAACTTTTTTCTTTGTCAACATGAAACACAATGACTGGAAAATTGTGCTTAACAGTTCAAACCTCTCCACTGCCACAGGCATGTAGATGACACTTTCACTATGTTTAGGAATTCTGATCAAGCCTTCCAATTTTTACAGTTCTTAAAGAATAGACATAACAGCATAAGGTTTACTGTAGAACATCCACAAAATCATAAACTTCTATTTTTGGAACTCTAATCTGTAACAAAGAATGGGGAGTTCCAATGTGAAATATATTGTAAAAAAAATTACAGGTTTATACTTTAATTTTGAAAGTTTTGTTCCAAATGTCTTTAAAGAAAATGTACTTAAAATATTGATTCATCGTATGTTTAAAATATCTAATACGTACGAAGGTATGCACAAATGATTTTTGAACATCAAGGATTTCTGTGTAAAAAAATATGTTTGCTATTGAAATGATTGATAAAATACTTTGTGAATATTTAAATCAGAGAAACCTGCGTAATGTTATTCCAATTGAAGTGTCTAAGTACCCTGTTGTTATTGTTTAACTTTATAGGTAAATTTTTCTTAGTTATTAAGAATCAATTAAGATAGGTCATTCGTAGGGTAAAATCATAAGTACAGTTAAGATGTATTTTCAAATCTAATTGTCGCCTACAATTTTTAGCTGCGGCATAGCGACTCATAGTATTGGCTCTGAGTTTTTGTTTTTTCATGTGCAAACTTTTAGCTCATAGCTCCGTCATCCCTTGACCGATTTGAGATTTAATTAAAATTTTGATTGATGTAATTGACCATGCCCAAGGTCTCATAGATTATTTTAGTCTAATCCTGCCTAAAAGAATTTCAATTGCCGCGGCTATTGAGGATTCCTCTTGTT
>NW_013665986.1:50997-56264 GCF_000517525.1 Limulus polyphemus
TTTTGATTGATGTAATTGACCATGCCCAAGGTCTCATAGATTATTTTAGTCTAATCCTGCCTAAAAGAATTTCAATTGCCGCGGCTATTGAGGATTCCTCTTGTTGTTGTCTTTTTAAATTTAAGGGCCATAGTTTCATGTTACCGTTGTCCTTAGTATTTTACAAATTTAAGGGCCATAGTTTCATGTTACCGTTGTCCTTAGTATTTTACAAATTTAAGGGCCACAGTTTTATGTTACAGTTGTGCTTAGTATTTTACAAATTCAAGGGCCATAGTTTTATGTTACCGTTGTCCTTAGTATTTTACAAATTTACTTGTCCTCGCTGTCATGAAAGTTATATTGGCTCTACAGAAAGGAAATAACATGTATAAAAAGAACACTCAATTTTCAGATTACCCACCAAATCTAGTGTAGTTCGACATGCTCTAAGAGACTGTGACGTAGTCGTCACATCCAATTTGTTTAAAATCCTAGTTGGGGCTAATGATGAAAGAAGCCTCCGTATAAAAAGAGAGTTTTCTGATTCACAGACTAAAGTCTGAGATCAACTTGATCGAGTCAGCAGACAGGTTACTTTTAAGGTTATAGAATATAAAGCTTTCTTTGCAGTTTAAGACTATATTAGACTGAATCTGGATCTAACAAAGAGTCCAATAAAAAAGACTAGGCGAAAGCGAAGCATACCCATTAAGAAATTCTAAGAAGTGTGACGTCAGAAGCTACGGACATGATCTGCCGAGTCTATGCTCAAGTTCGGTGGAATTACCAATGTTAGAAATGATGACACTTTCCAACGAACTGAATCAGAACTTGTTAGCAATTAATCTTACGTAGGCAATATGAAATGGCACAAGAAAGACAGTTCATGCAGGGGAATAATGGGGGTACAAATAGCTCAGATGTTGATGCTGAAGCATTTCCATCTACATCAGGTTATGCAAACTAGAAAGACTCGGAAAGTAACAAACTGGTCGCTTTGTCTAATATGCCAATTGGAAAAGTGTAAGCAGTTCTAAGAAACAAATCAAGTTGTTAACTTATTTGCTCAGAACCAAACAACCTCAAGTCTTGACAACTCGGGTATATAATATCTGAGAGAAGCCAAGTATGGGAAAAATGATGCTATGATTAGGAGAATTTTAGGTGAAGATATAAATCCATGCCAACATCTGCTATAAAAAGTCTCTAGCCCTATGCATCATTCTATAGATTAATTAAACAAAATGAAAAAAGTGATTCTGAAAAGTCAAGTCGTCTTGAAGATTTCCATAATTGCCTTTCTGAGAAAGGAGTAACCAAAGAAAGCGCTGAGCAACACACGGCCCTGAATTTCAAAAATAACACTTGTCAACAAGTAGGCAAATAGAATGCCATCTATCCTCAAATCGAGAAAACAAAAGTTAACCTTTTTTTTTGTAGCTTCTCTTTGAACATTGCTCAGCTCATCAACACTATAGCAGAATTACGAAAAATGATGTCCAGTTTTGCAAGCACCGCAGATAAAAGTATTGAAAGTCCAGATACTGTAACAAAGTGTTGTATCATGGCGCTACTATTCTGGCATTGAAACACGATATTGCTAATTGCACAATGGATAAGACTAGATAGATGCTTGTTCCAAATAAGCTAAAGGCATTTCATCATTGGTTGACACAGCCCTAGCGACAATTTGCTGAACAGAATGACTCGATTGAGTTTCATGTAATGATATGAAAGAAAGTATTGAGCGAAAGTTGTTTAATGTTGCCCAAAATATATTAACCCAATATTCACATGGTCGTAAAAAATGCCAAATAATATTGGATTGGGACTGACATTCAGAAACATGGCTAGTGGGAATGAAGTAATCACAATGCTTAACCGTCACGGTCACAATATTAACTATTGAAAGTGTGAATAAAATGATACAAAATGGACTACTGATATATTGAAGGTGTTTCAAAAAGAATACTGATATAAGGCAGTAATACTTATTAACATATTACCATGGTTATGTTTTTTTTACGGAGTGCTGCAGACAATACAGTCATTTTACAGAGCGCACTTACTGGTAATAAATCCTGTTTACGTGATAAGTATTGCCTTCTATCAGACAGGGTATGCAGTGTCACCAGACAAACTAGCGCGTCATTCTCTATGTACTGCAGACGTCAGGAAACGGGTTTTAGCCGCCACCGGCACCAAGCTGATAGACTTCAACTAAAAAAATACGAAAACAAATTCAACTGTCAAGAAGGTCGGGTCAGATGCTGTTTTTTCATACACGTTGCATAGGAATGTAAATTCTACATGGAGTGGCACAGCGGGATGTCTGCGGACTTTTCCCGCTAGAAACAGGGTTTCGATACCCGATAAAGTGTATGTTTAGAGTCTTCATGATAAAATGTTTGTTGGAAAAATCTGTATAAGCCTTTTGGTCGTGTCCACGTGTACATGTGTAGCTATAAATAAGTAAGAAACCGGGGTCACATTTGTCATGATATTGATCTTAACTTCTAAATAAAAGCTAAACAAAATAGATAATTATGCAAAATTCAATGTCAGTATAATCATAGTAATACTCGTAGATTTTTTCAAAGTCATTGTCAAGAGTCGTGGTTAAAAAACGATAAAAGGAAGTTGATGGTTATCTGCCAAGTCGAGAAAGCTTTTTATTAGATTTATAATTTTTTTAAATAATTTTACTTAAACCTGTAGGCTAAGGTTTAATACATTATGTTAAAAGTGATACTATTTAATTGGTGGGATTCAGGATAAGCTATTTCTTGATGATTTTAACTTTATGTAACTGTTTTTTAACTGTTCGTCGGATTTCGCGCAAAGCTTCAAGAGGGTTATCTTTTCTAGCCATCTTTAGTTTCGAAGAAATAGACCAGAGGAAAGGCGACTAGTCAACACCATCGTCAGCTATTAGGCTACTGTTGTCATATCGAATAGTAGGATTTCACTGTCACTCTTGTAAAACACCTATGGCCATAAAGTGCGCTGCATGATTTTGTCTGTGGTAACGAGACGCGAACCTCAGCTCAACGTCCTGTACGCTAAAAAATTAGGTCGCGCTCAGACCTATTATATAGCACGGAAACAATCAGCAGAATCCAATATCAGGTCGCACTCAGACCTATTATATAGCACGGACACAATCAGCAGAATCCAATATCAGGTCGCGCTCAGACCTATTATATAGCACGGAAACAATCAGCAGAATCCAATATCAAGTCGCGCTCAGACCTATTATATAGCACGGAAACTTATGTTTCGAAAATTATGTGACTTACTGTATTTAGAGCACGGAAAATCTTTTATGGATTTGCACAAACGCCAGCTAGTTGAGAAGGGGTTAAATCCTTGCGTTTGTTTGTGGTCTAACCTAAATATAACAGGAAACGATTCGATATATCACTATATATCATTAAATTTCACTATTTATAACACGGGAGTAAACCGTTATATTGTATGTTTAAAACACGGAAAATAAAAGATCACAGTCACTTAACGTTCGGCATGAACAAACTTCACTTGGATCATTGCCATGTAATTGTGGCTCGAGTAGTAACAACGCTTCTCCAAATCCTCCAGTTTCTGTTTGATCAGCATTTTTGGCATGATATTTTTGTAATTACTCAGGACATAACTAGTTTCTCTGCCATTTATGGTTCTGCTTCTCAGATAATAGATAATGACACTTTTAATTATGTTGTTCGTTCCTTTCTAGTCCAGACGCTATTTCAGCTCTTTCATTCTACATGGTTTTATGTTCTACGTGTTTATTCTCCAATAGTTACTTCCGTTCTTCGTTGTGTGTTTCTTAAATGACTTATAGTTGCATTATATATAAACTAGCAGAATCCCCTTGAAAAATTTCAATGGTAAATTTACTAAAAATAGTGATGAATAAATAAAAAATGTGCAGTCAACCCAATGTCTTGGATAAGAGTGTGTATGCAGTATGATTACCTAGTGGGTCGTTTACAACCATATTTTGATATTCTACGTGTTATTTCCATAAGGAATATTGAATTGCGTTTGTTTTAAAGCAAAGGAGAATGACTGCAATGCATTGTTGGAAAAAAAAAGTTTGGGTTTCGATGCAATGGGTGTATCTAGAAAAATAGAGTTCTCAGGTTCGCTAAGTAGCTGCGAGGATTTTCCCACTGGATGCCACCGTTCCTTGCCAGTTTACTGAGCGCCAGAAAAGACCGCTACCGAAGTGAGCGCTTTTTCACAGTTGTCATTTCTATAAGAAGTGTCAAACGGAAGAAATTCAGATAAATTTATTCGACACAGTACAATAAAATCATGCATGTATATAACGCCGACATGAGAAAGAAACAAACAAATATATAAAATGAACCACAACAAATACATACTTCAACACGCTACTCTGTTTATGCGTGTTGAAGAAACATTTTTATTTTTAATGAGTTTTTTCTTCTTCTCAGATTGACTGTTCGGCAAATGTGAAGACTAATGGATCGATGCTGATATCAATATGAAATTTTAGTGTGCAGCTATTTGATTTTCTCTACACTTTCCTGTGTAGCTCTTTGGTTTTTCTTTACCCTCCTACATGTCTTATCGATTTGCTTAGCACGTTTCTGCGCATTTTCTCGAATTTCACTGCTATCCTATGAATTTATCGGATTTTATCTAGTATCCTCTGTACCTTTTCGATTTTCTATACACTTTTCTACATACTTTTGTGATCTTCTGTACTATTATCCTCTTTACTTTATCGATTTACTCTATTATTTTGTGTACGTTTAATTTTTTTTGCATCCTTCTCTGTTTTGTTTTATCTCATAAAAAATATCTGAAAGTTATAACTGAATTCTATACATTTGTAACGAATTTATTGTTATGTATTTATTTTAATATGAACGTTGTTTATATTAGGTTTATATTTAAAAACATACATAGCTTATACTGTTAGATAGGTATTGCGAAACTTCCGCCTATACTCGAATGTTGTAAAAGATTCTCGAGAGTAAGATCAACAATATATGTATATACGTAAACCGTTTAAAATGTAATTTGCATTGTTACGTAAGACTGTAATTTCTAGAATGCCTCCACAAAGGTATAAATATAACCAACGCGACGCGCCAAAAAGAGTGTACCTATTATTAGTTAGCTATATAATCGGTGTGATATAAAACTTCGAAAGCTATAACTGTGATTGTTATCGATTGGAAAACTTAAGATATTTCACCAGGAATATTTATAAATTTCGAACGTTACAAGTCATTTAACTTCAGTGGATT
>NW_013665986.1:56364-57871 GCF_000517525.1 Limulus polyphemus
GAAACTCCCGCCTATTCTCGAAAGTTGTAGAAGATTCTCGAGAGTAAGAATTAACAATATATGTATATAAGTAAACGTTTAAAATGTAATTTGCATTGTTACGTAAGACTGAAATTTCTAGAACGCCTCCACAAAGGTATAAATATAACCAACGCGACGCGCCAAAAAGATAGTGTCTATTATTAGTTAGCTATATATCAGTGTGCTATAAAACTTCGAAAGCTATAACTGTGATTATTATCGATCGGAAAACTTAAGATATCTGACCAGGAATATTTATAAATTTCGAACGTTACAAGTCATTTAACTTCAGTGGATTCTCATCGGACATTAGTAATTTTACGAAGACATACATAAATTCATCGTGGAAAACATAGTGTGTGTGGCCAAAGACAAAGCTAGCTAGTTTCCCAGTGGATCGTATCTACATTAACTCGCTCATCGTGAACCCTCGATAAGATATCAAAGAGGTTCCAGACTAGAAAGAAAAGTTTATATTGTTTGTAAGTTTGTGAAACTTCTGTTTATAAATCATTGTTTGTAGTAACTATTTGTAATTATTGTTATTGTAAATTGTACTGTTGTGTGTATATTAAAACGTATTTGTGTTAAAAATGAAAACGGTGTGTATCAATCTTGTTGGCAAATACCGTTTGTTTGTTTTGAATTTCGCGCAAAGCTACACGAGGGCTTTCTGCGCTAGCCGTTCCTAATTTAGCAGTGTAAGACTAGAGGGAAGGTAGCTAGTCATCACCACCCACCGCCAACTCTTGGGCTACTCTTAAAACAACGAATAGTGGGATTACCCGTCACATTATAACGCCTCCACGGCTGAAAGGGCGAGCATGTTTGGTGGGACGAAGATTCGAACCCGCGATCCTCAGATTGCGAGTCGAGCGCTCTAACCACCTGGTCATTGACTAATATATGGGCATTTATTTAAATACTAAATCCAAAGTACAATTTAACTAGTAAATTTAAATCATATAACTCGGCTTCGGACTATTCGAAATTCTAATACGTAACATATTGTACATTAATTAGTAGCGGTGTACTTGAAACTAATTAAACAGAAAGTGCTTACATAAATCATATATAGCTTTAAATGACACTTACACTTTCTTTATATCGATGACAAACTAATTGCTGCTATCGTTGTCCTGGTACAAAGAAAAGATGAAGAAACATGTTTTTAAAGTCGTTTACTTTTACTGCACTTTCGTCCAATGTAAGCATTTGCCTTTAATCCTAGTAATTCAATCACTAGGTCAATAATGGTTGATGCTATGATGACATTACTGCATTTCTCTTTCTTAGAACGGATTTTTATTTCTTTATTACAACCTTGGTGTTGTGCACTAAGGGCTAGTTTCGATAAAAACAAGTATCAGTTTTAACATATAAACTATGTTAACCAGTCGTTCGTTTTTGGATCTCGACTAAAGGTAAATGACTACTGCTTTTAAAGTAGTAGCCTAACATTGTAATGGCTGGAGACGACTTGAAT
>NW_013665986.1:58871-75280 GCF_000517525.1 Limulus polyphemus
ATTGAACAAAGAAGTCACATGACCGGAACTGTTGTGAAACTCGGAAGAGGTATCTAGGCACCCCGGGGTGTTGGTTTAGAGTAGTGAATGTTTTTTGACTTACCAATTAATTACATTTTTAGAAAACAACTAGCTGATTTAATGTTGGACTGAACCTTGTTGTCGAATGAAAGAAGACGTTTTTTGTTTTTGTGTGAGTGTGTGTCAACTGAAGCCTCTGATGGCTTAACGGTAAACATGAAGGTTTTTAACACTAAAAATCTCGGCGTTCGATACATAAGGCACAAATAGCCATTTGTACAGTTTTGTATTTAAAAACAAGAAAAGCAAGCCTTCCAATCGAACTGTAGAACTGGCACAACGGTGATGTCTACGTTTAAGGGCTAAATTTCGCAGATATATCAAATGACTATTAAGGGAGTTGTTGCTGTTATCTAAACTATCATTTGACTAAAGTCTGTGTGTAAGTGTGTCCACTTTTTACCGACGAACTGCTGGACTGATTGTCACCAAACCTGGCATGTACTCTTAGGGTTCCCGGAGAGAAATACAGGGGAATCGACGTTCGGATCTGACCTTCAATTCCTCACGGGAGCACTAAGAGTATATGCCAGGTTTGGTGAGAATATAAGATAAAATAACATTTTTATATTACAAAACATTTTCGATCTTTAACATGACGTTGTTATTAAGTTCAAAACATTTTCGATCTTTAACATGACGTTGTTATTAAGTACAAAACATTTTCGATCTTTAACATGACGTTATTATTAAGTTCAAAACATTTTCGATCTTTAACATGACGTTGTTATTTAGTTCAAAACATTTTCGATCTTTAACATGACGTTGTTATTAAGTTCAAAACATTTTCGATCTTTAACATGACGTTGTTATTAAGTACAAAACATTTTCGATCTTTAACATGACGTTGTTATTAAGTTCAAAACATTTTCGATCTTTAACATGACGTTGTTATTAAGTACAAAACATTTTCGATCTTTAACATGACGTTGTTATTAAGTTCAAACACATTTACAATCTACAATTGTTATTCACTAATAAAAGTTATGTCTGACATTTCAAGAGAAATAGCGAAAAATGTTAGCGTTAAGATAACCTACAATCTGTTATATTACTATATACTTAAAATTAAAAAGATTATATGATCTATTGTTACTTGAGTTTTTATAATACTCAATTTAAAACAAATCATTCATATGGCACTAAATAAAAGGTCGAGAATGAGAACCAGTCATAACACATTTCCCTCAGTGATATTTCGCCATATTTTGTCAGCCGAGGGTGCTTAGTCATGGATATTTTTATCTTAGCCTAACAACTATTTACGAAAATAGTTCTAGCAATCAGCGACTATGCTGGTTGGCGTATTTAAATACCTATGAATTTTCTGAAAGAAGGAAATTAGCAAATGCACGAATTTTAAAAGATTTTCAGTGTTGTACTTAATTTTTGCAGTATTAAAAACAACTTTTACGAAAACCTTACAGACACTAAAAGCGATTTAAATGCTTTTACTTGCTAAAGTTGGTAAATTTAATCATTAATACTGTTCCACTTTCTGAAGTTTATTTTATTTTTACTGGAGATTATAGACGTTGACGAGACGAGTAATTAAGACCTCTAAAAGAAAGAATAGCATTTGTTTGTTGTTTATTTTTGACGATTTTTACTAAATTGTTAACAGTTAATTGGGACGAGCCCCAACATAAACAAATGTTCAACATATTGCCTATTCAGCCATTATTAGAGTAACGATTTTTACTTAATTGTTTACTATTAATTGGAACGAGCCCCAACATAAACAAATGGTCAACTTATTGCCTATTCAGCCATTATTAGAGTAACGATTTTTACTTAATTGTTGACAATTAATTAGAACGAGCCCCAACTTAAACACATGTTCAACTTATTGCCCATTCAGCCATTATTAGAGTAAGAATTTTTATCTAATTGTTGACAATTAATTGGAACGAGCCCCAACTTAAACAAATGTTCAATTTATTGCCTATTCAGCCATTATTAGAGTAACTACTTTTACTTAATTGTTTACTATTAATTGGAACGAGCCCCAACATAAACACATGTTCATCTTATTGCCCGTTCAGCCATTATTAGAGTAACAATTTTTATTTAATTGTTGACAATTAATTGGAACGAGCCCCAACTTAAACAAATGTTCAGTTTATTGCCTATTCAGCCATTATTAGAGTAGAGAAATTTATTTGTCAATCACTATAGGCAACTTTTTTGTCATACAGATGAACAACCAGTTTTTGCCCCAAGTAATATGATGACCTAAGGTAATATATTGTATTTACTACAGCTTTTATGAATTTTACATTTCAATAGAACAATCAACAAACAATGTACAACTACTGTTATAAAAATATAATATAAAAAAAAACGGTTTAAAAGATAAAAATGCATTTCTTTAGTTAATATTTCGACGTCAATTTACTTCCGCTGCATAAACAATATTATGTAGAATAAACAATTGTATCACCTTGATTTCATTTGTAGCATAAAGTTGCGTAAAAGTTGTAATCTAAACGTATAAAGAAGGCTGTACATCAGAATGTACTAAAACAGAACCAAATTTATTTACCGTGTTTTTTTTCCAGCCATCTTTGTTCATCCTTCTTTTTATTAACGTCTTAATGGTCTTAATTGTTTTTGTGTTTAACCGCTACACATTGGGCAATATCTTCTGCGTCTATTGCGAGTATCGAACCTCTATTTTTGCTTTATAAGTCCTCAATCTTACCGCTGAGCCACTGGGGTCTAATAATCTTAAAACAGAAGCCATGTTAAATTTTGTATGAAGTTATATTGTATTGTGTATTTTTTTCTGTTAAACAGACAAAATTAATAATATATAAATATTGAAATAAAACAAGCGATATAAACTGTCAAATGAAATTATTCTGTAAATCAATCGGATTTAAAATTCCCTATAGTTCTTAAGTTTTGTTTTCTGTTATTCTTTGAACAAGAAGTATCTAAACTGAACCCACTTTAAAAGAAAAACGCACATATAGTACAAACCCTAAACTCTACAAAAAATATAACTTATTGTTTATAGATGGCACTACTAACGAATCCGTGGTACTAAACAAAAGTGAATATAGAAAAACAAGTGGTTAACTCTAATATATAATTAATAAATATTTTCAATATTATTAGCTTCTACTTCTAGCTATGTACTAAACGAAGACCAAATTTATGTAGAATTTCCCAGTAATAAGTATAAATTTATTTTTAAACTGTTTCTATATTGTTTTAATTTTGTTTAATGATAAACATATTAAATTAAGCCCTTTTGTTCATTTAGGCAGTTCACTGTAAAAAATAAAACCGAAGCAGGAGGTCTGGTGTTTGAATGGCTACAACGTAAGATCAACTTACCACAATATAATAATTATAGGCTAACAAAACAAAGCACACATGTGTTGGCTGATGCACAAACTTCGTGTTTAATTTTATCCAGTCTACATAGACATAATAAAAAAGTGTTTTCACAACACAACAATACATAGCTACAACAATCGTGTTATAGTTCAAATAAGTCTGTGTTGTTTATGAAATAACACAATGATTGTGTTATTTACTTTACAGCACAAGCTTCTTTTAAAGTGTACAATAAGAGAAAAAATAAGGTAAATACTAAAATAAATTACTCCATTTACTTACCACAATTTAGACTTTTGTCTGTGTTGCTGTGTTTTTAATAAATAAATCATTTACTTCAAAGAGATCCTCAAAAAGCAAAATGAATGTTATTGGACGATAACTTCATATCCTGTTTTCTTATTGATGTGATTTATGTAGACTCGTCAAGGATGACTGTCTACTCATTTAAAAGCTTCACAATTTTCCCATATTGTTTGATTTAAATGTGTGACCCCCTGATGTACATGTTTCAGAACACCAGGAACAAAATGTATTCCTACGCACTCGACATGATATCTATTTACAAAAACCGATATAATACTTGTAGGTGTCGTAGGTTTGAAGAATATGTTTTCATTAAACTTTAGTTTTTAAGAGACATTAACTATATTTCTGTCAGTTAAAAACATTTAAAGAAAATCGTATCATATTTGCAATTAAACAAATCACTTTCAATATATATTAGATCTGTTGAATGTTTCCTTTCACAAAAGTTGATCTGCTTGTTCATTTGTCAGAATGACAGTTCAAGCAAACGTTCTTCTCTTTCATTTGTCAGAATGATAGTTGAAAAACACACACACACACACACAAAAACGCTTTTTCTACAACTTATTACCAGGAATAAAATTTATTTTGTTCTCCAAAATTTATCTCTTTAAAAATTTAAAAACTTTCATAGTATGGCTTAAAATGAATTTAAAACTCCTGAGTAAGCTCTTAATGCGTTTTACATATTAATAATAGTTAAGTTAACAAACAGTACGAGTTGGAGACCGATAACTGTTACACCAGCCACAATACTATCTTTATATCCACGACCTGGTGTAACTTTCGTGGATATAAAGATAGTATTGTGGCTAGTTTAACCGTCGTGGATATATAGATAATACTGTGGCTGGTGTAACTTTCGTGGATATAAAGATAGTATTGTGGCTAGTTTAACCGTCGTGGATATATATAGATACTACTGTGTCTGGTGTAACTGTCTTGAATATATAGATAGTATTGTAGCTGGTGTAACTCCACAATACTATCTATATATTCAAGACAGTTACACCAGCCACAGTATTATCTATATATCCACGACGGTTAAACTAGCCACAATACTATCTTTATATCCACGAAAGTTACACCAGCCACAATACTATCTATATATTCAAGACAGTTATATCAGCCACAGTGTTATCTATATATCCACGACGGTTAAACCAGTCATAAAACTATGTATATATCCACGAAAGTTACACAAATAACAACGCGGGTAAGATATCCATGACAGTTACACAAACAGACAAGTAAAGATTTCTTTACTGAAATAATAACAGCCCTCAGATGTAAAAAGTAATAAAGTTTTGAAATAATAAGAATAAAACAATGTCTTTAATATCTAATTAAAAGCGGTTTTTGTTTACTTGTTATGCCTTTCTCAATTATTGTGTATATATGTATATATGCATGAAGAAAATTATTTACATACTCTTCACAAAAATGAAAAACTTTGATTACATTTAAAACTTTTGCAACTTCATTAGTTGGCAGATTAGTTTTATATTGATGAAGTTCCAACTAAAGCCTTTTTTTAATTTTTCTAGAACAATGTTATTTTTTCAGTTAATCAATGTGTGCAGCGGTGCAGATGATTCATCAAGAGTTTCGTAGAACAAGATAAAAGGCTTTAACTGAAAACGAAGCGTCAAAAACACGCTTCGAAACACGCACGATTTATAAAAAAAATTACAGTTAGTTCCAACTGTAGTTACGCTGGATAAGTAGTTAAATTATGCCTTAATATAATAATTTGACATTTATTAATTCTTGGACGATACGTATATATATATTCGTTTTTTGTGTTGTTAAGTAAAAAGTTGCACAAGTAGTAATCTGTGCTGTGTTCACAGCAAGTACTGAACCTCAAAATTTAGCGTGTGTGTAAGGTAATGTTCGAAACTGGAAAATAATAACACAATATTTTCTAATAACTTGACAGCATTTCTAAATCTCAATTATATATACTTATGTTTCTTTCGGCTTCGATTGCAGTTTTTCATATGTTTTTAGCCTACGTAAACACGACGTGAATATATGAACTCGGTAGGAATTCAGCACCCTCTAGCGAAGAGGCAGTGAAGCTTTATCACTAGCATACAGTGACCTATTGATTTCTGCATCCATGTTTACCTGTTCATTCACATCCGCTATTACACGGTAATGGTTATCGATGATAGCTGCTAGGAGGCTGATTGATTTACAAGGTGTTCCTTGAGATGATGTAACCATACCAAAAACGTCTAAGATGTATTAACCTCTCTATAACATAGAGCAGCTGTTGCCACACTACGGATAATCTGGCATTTCCACGTTCATCTGATGAACTTCTTTCCTGCAGCGTACATAAAACACGAATGTCATAGACATCTATATAAATATAATTGTACTGTCCGTTGTACGTCCAGTATATACTTCGCAGAGTTTGTATGTATCTTCACCAAATTTTGTATAGAGGTTCATTGGGTCCCTGGGGAGACAGTACAAATTTTCAGTTTTGCGTTTAGCGGTTTTTATGGGCATTTTTGCGTTTTTTGCCATTACATATAAGGGAAGCAACTTTACATGTCCTAAGGTAACCTTTCATTAATGATAAATTTACATAAGTTCCGTCCAAGGGACGGGTACTCCAGCTTGTTTTAAAATATTTGATATATTTATGAACCAAATAAAATCACTATGGATTTACTTCCCAAGAGAATATTAGATTTAAAATTCTGGAAAATAAGATTCAGAGCGTTCCTTATCATCAGTCAGAATGAGAGCACACTTTGAAATAATGACTTTCTGTTTTATGCTTTGAATTTGCCATCTAAATTAAAAGTTTAACCTATTCTATACTATGATATCTTCGAGAGTTTTCTTTAAAGGATAAAAATAAGAAATTTCAATAGAGGACTTATGTAAGAGAAAACGTACGTATATCTTCGAGTACGATACAAAAGTAAGTAGAAATTTCTTCAACTCCTTTTATTTTTGTTCCAGAAATTTCGTGCTGAGCTACACAAAGGGTTATCTGTGCATAGACTTCCCTAATTTGGAATTGGCAAAACAGAGGGAAGACAACTAGTCAACAACGCCCATAATAAACTTCTGGGCTATTCTTTTCTGATCGAGAAGTGAGATTTAATAGTTATTTTTATAACGCACCATGACCCCAAAGTGCGGAGCACGTTCTTTAGGTAACGGGATGTGAGTCATGAACCTTCGGATTCACATTGCATGGACGCTAAACTTTAGGCCACGCCCATCCCTTCTTCAGCTTATCTAAGCTTCTACAATAGTACCGTTTATCTGAAATAATGGCTGGTTGTAATTGCAAGGCCTTAATATAACTATAAAATATATGAGTTATTGTTTTTACAGTTCCACTGGGGGAACCTTTTGAGGTCAGGTTTCGAGGTATCATTAAGTACGGTAGTACTTAATAGTAGAGATCGTAATTAAAAAAATGGCGGCCATAAAAACCATCTTAGATTGTCTGAATATTAACTACTTCACAGTACTGGCTGACCAAAACTAAAGCTTATTGTACTAATAAATCCGCCTAAATTGCTATATACATGTTTATGTAGTGAATCAAAATGTCACTATTCCAACGAATTTTCATCCAAGTAAGTAAGTGACTTTTCCAGACAAGCATACAGAAAAAATGACGAAACTTATCGCTCTAATTCTTTCACAGAACTCTTCCTTCTGGGGGTCCCAATGATTCCTTTCTTGTACCGAAAAGGATACTAGTATGTATATATATATATAACGGACGATACGCTACTTTATGTATATATAATTAGATTTGAGGGTAGATTGGTAGAGATCCCGATGAACAACAAAATCAATTCGGTATACGCGCGCCCCACGCTTGGTATTATTGCTGGCGCACAAAATTATAGCTAATTAAAAGGAAACAAAAAATTCTGATTTTTAACTACCTCAGTTTTTGTAGTTTGACTTTCTTCTTTCAACACTTTTTGTAACATTTCTATGTCACTATAGCTAGCTAGGTTATGTATATATCGATCCTTACTTATCTTTATGAAATTTAATTTTTTATTATTGTACATGTAACTAGAGTACGCATCAAGGATGACAAGTCTATCAATTTACCGGTCACATTAAAGGGCAACTGACCGCTTGTTTTTTTACTTCCATTTGTTTGTTTTAAGCACAAAACTATGCAATGAGCCATTTAGGCTGTGCCCACAACGGGTATCGAAACCCGGTTCTTAGTGTTATATGCCTTCAGCAGTTAAGAATATAAATGACAAAACAAAATAATACAAAAAAACAGACAAATAATAAATAAAACATTTGACCGTAATTGACATTGTTTGACCATTATTTGATCTGTCAAATGGCCAACACTGGTAATTAAGACCACAGAAACAGTCCGTGGCTAGAAAATGTGTGCTGGAGGAGATGTAACAGTACAGACGTACAGTACTTTCCGCTGTGGGGCGCTCGGATCGTAGTTTCATCTTGAAGCCTATCTCAAAAGTCTCATCAACTGAGACAAATGTGACGTCACTGTTTAGTAAGAACCAGCTGATAGATTCATTAAAACTTTAATCTTGCAAAAAATGAGCAAAAAATTCCATCATAAAAATATTTAGATAGAATATAAGATTTATACTTCATAAGAAGTAGAAAAATAAATATGGAATTTGATGACCTTAATTACATTTCTTTATTTAATATGACAGTTGAATGTTGCACTTATGTTTTGAAGAATCATCTATAACTCGAAATGTATGTAAGGATTTACTTTCGTCAACAATGGCTTTGAAACATTTACATTGTTTACAACAATTAAACATAATGTTTTCAACCTCCTTATAGGTAGGTTTACCTTAGCCTGGTTCTCTGAAGTGGTCGCTTAGCCCATGCTTCGCATAAGGTGCCTTTCAGGCTGAAAATATCAAATACCATACAATAATTAGTCATATATCATTATCACATGAGATCTGAATTTAATGAAACATAATTTACAAAATCTATTTTTAGTCAATTGCAGTCCATCAGAAAAAAAAGGTAAAAAAATTGACAAGTGATAATGGACGACATTTCGCGTATCTCCAACGAAAAACATATTTTCTGATGTAATGCACTGGGTGTAATGCAAACATTATTTTTTTCAGTTATTTGCGCTTTTAACTAATGTGGTTAATTGTTTTAATATCATGAGTTTAATGCGTTGAAACATTCTAATGTTTTACCAGATAACAGGGTATAATATCTGTGGTAGCCGTCCCTAACTTAGCAGTGTAAGACTAGAGGGAAGGCAGCTATTCATCACCACTCACCGCCAACTCATGGGCTACTCTTTTAACAACGAATAGAGGAATTGATCGTCATCATATAACGCCCCCATGGCTGAAAGGGTGAGCATGTTTGGTGGGACGGAGATTCGAACCCGCGACCCGCAAATTGCGAGTCGAGCGCCCTAACCACCTGCCCATGCCGGGCCGGGTATAATATTTAAGCATATGAAATTAAATCCATATAAAGATCCAGCGATTGAAGGATTTTTACAGAGGTTCACAATAATATTTTCAAAGAAGTTCCAAAGCTTTGTAAGCTCGTCTAACAACAGTTAGATAAATAGTTTTGTCAACAAAATAGACAGATTACTGCTCCAAAGAACTAAGGGTGTCAGTAAAGGGTCTGGTAGCAGTAGAAAAAAAAAGGTCTTCACGTTCTACTCTGTATTTCAATCCGTCGAATGACAGTTAAGAACACTGCTTATCAATAATTTACTCGAGCTCGAATTTCACTCATATTTCCTAAGTAAGCCTAGGAAGTATCTGTTTATTTGTAAATAAGCACAAAGCTACACAATGGGCTATCTGTGCTCTGCCCATCACGGGTATAGAAACCCGATTTCTAGCATTGTAAGTCCGCAGACATTCAGCTGTGCCACTGGGGAGCGTCAAGGAAGTAAGCATTTTAAACTGGCTTGAATCATTCGATTCTGTAAAGGAAGTGATCATTTTAATGGGAAATAAAAGTCTGGCTGTTTAATAAACAAATGAATAATAAATAATGATAATAATAAGCAGTCTAACAAAACTAATGTAAACCTGACATTAGCAAGAATGTAATTACCAATATATTCAGCACTTCTCAAATCAGCCTTTGTTTATGTGATGTGTGTGATATTTATTAAAATACGAAACATAATATGCAAAGCAATGTTAGATAACAGTAGTTCATCCATTGCTTAAAAAATACATGCCTACTCCTGATGACAAAAACAAGCAAATTTTTTTTGTCTTATACGAGCCATGACTCAGAACCAGGCATGGAGTATGGTTAGAATACTCAGAATATGAATCCGTTGGTTTATGGTTTGGTTTAGGGCCCGTTGCAGCGAAAACGGTGTCTGCATTTTGAGGCCGTGGGTGCAGACAAGAGTAACCAAAGAATTGGCGGTGGGTACTGTTGAATAACTGCTTTTCCTCTAGTCTATCGGCTTAAAACTGGAGACTGCTATGCGTTTATAGGGTTACTTTGTACTAAATTCTGAATGAAAAAACAAACAAGACGCATGACTCACGGTTTAGTTTAGTTAAAAAAACATAGAGGGCAGCACCATTTTATATTTAATATATGATTTATATATTTAGCACGTCTGAGACCATGAAAAAAACAATAACAAAAACTGCATAACACCAAAGTATTAATGCACTGATTTTCTCGCCTATTATTTTGCTGCATTAAAAATATTTAACACTGCACACAAAATCATTTGCGCGTGAATTAAGAAACGTGAGTTTCAAAGTTGCATTTTATTTAGCATAAAACATTTTGTATATTCTATTTCTTTAAGTATAACTGTTTAGCCGTAGTAGATTTTGGCATTACTTTACGTTTCATTTACAAATTTGGCAAGAAATTTTGTAACAGTTTCATAAATACAGAAAAAAAAGTTATACAGACAAAGTAGAAATACTGGCATTCGAGTGCTCTGTGTTTATAATCCAAATCTTTATTTTAATAACGAACACCTATGATATTACTATACAAATATTGTTGAACCGAAAATAATGATATGTGGACCGAAAGAAGACAAAGAAGACGGAAGTTGGCCATTGTTCGTGATGAAGTATTATTGAATTTTTTAACAATGCGATTCTTAACAAACAGATGACATTTTAGGTTTTTGTTTTTGGTTTGAGTCACTGTGGAAGTGTCATATCCTGCAAATCGAGGACTCATCAAGCTGACTAGGACATAATTTTTGCTGTCTCACTTACAAGTTCTTATTTCGAAATGATATATTGCACCTCTTTTTCAAGCTACATTCCTCGACGATTTTTCTCTTAAAATATGCATAACTATTCTTTACTGTGAAGTTCTTAGAATAGTCTCATCGCGTTGACGTTGTGGTCACTTGATCCGTTCTGGGGAGAAGAAGACTTAGCTTCCTGGTTCGCCAGTTTTACTGAATGATGAGTAAAGAAGAAGACTAGCTTCCTGGTTCTCCAGTTCTACTGAATGATGAGTAAAGAAGAAGACTAGCTTCCTGGTTCTCGAGTTCTACTGAATCATGAGTAAAGAAGAAGACTTAGCTTCCTGGTTCGCCAGTTCTACTAAATCATGAGTAAAGAAGAAGACTAGCTTCCTGGTTCTCCAGTTCTACTGAATGATGAGTAAAGAAGAAGACTAGCTTCCTGGTTCTCCAGTTCTACTGAATCATGAGTAAAGAAGACTAGGTTCAGGGTTCTCCAGTTCTATTGAATGATGAGTAAAGTTAATTAATAAAGTAAAAAATAAATAATAACAATAATAAATAATTGGTTGTAATATCAATAATATTAGTAATAAATATTTTGTATCAAGACTAATAAACGCTTCAACAACTTAATATAACTTACACCATAAGAATTGTTATTTATTTAGTTTGGCAATATAAAAATATTCTCAACCACTATTATGCCTGTCGTGTTACAGCCTGTTTAATTAGCCCTGGCATTAGATAAAAGGCCTCATCGCCATTGAACATGCCTCCGAGTGGCACACAGCGATATGTCTATATACTTATAACGCTAGAAACCAGGTTTCGATACCCGTTGTGGGCAGAACACAGATATCTCATTGTGTAGCTTTGCGCTTAACAACAAACAAATCATTGAATAGAGTGTGATTGAAATATTGTTTTACATAATTTTCTACTTTCATTCATAACTTCTTAAAATTGCCTGTGTTGTATTGAGTATTTTCGTCTGAACGGCAGTCATTGGGAAAGCGATGCTATTATAGATCTTTAATAAAAACTTTACAATGGACTATCTACGCTTTGTTCACCTCGGAGAATCGATCCTCGCGTATTTTCGTTGTAAGATCCGTAAGCTTACCTCTGACCCATCGTGGGACTTACAGCCACAGAAGTTCTTATTGTATTTAGCTTTAAACTCTGAACGTATTTTGTTTTTAAATTTCCTTTTGTTTTCAGCATTTTCACACTCGAAGCGATTTTCAGAATACAGAAACCTTGAATAGCAGATAAAATATTACAGTTTTGTAACCTATGCTGAATAACAGCTGACTGATTATACGGAGTATTTTTTGCATGCTCTTTAATCCTTGAAATAAAAAAAAACAGATTTTACAGACCATATAACCATAGTTACGCCTTGGACGGGTAGATTTATAGATAACATAAAAGCGTTGAGTTTTAGGAATACACTCTTAAACATAAAGCAATTACTCAAACAAAATATCGGTTAAAACAAGTTTAAATTGAGGTTTAGATAAATATTACAATTTAAAACAGCTTTAATATTTTTCTTTAATTCTAAATCGAGCTTCGCTGTCTACAGTAGAACACAATAAACCATTTGTTCGGCAATGAAACATTTGTTAATTTTAGAATTACAAGAAACCTATAAACATTTCATAATAGTATTATCAATCAAATGAAAAAAGGAAAACTATTTCTTTGTAAGAATTTATTTATGTTTACAACCTCTCGATGAAACCCAGAAAAGGAACTAGCTATTTTTCCCCGAAAGGAGGCTCACCTGTTTTAACCACTCGTACCACTATGCAGTAGTGTGTTGTTTATCAGTAAGTCAGTAGATACTAAAATGACGTCACACAATAAACGCTTAACGTTGCAATTTGTACTATCGTGCCTACCATGAACCACGAGAAGAATAAGGCACTCTTTAGGTTACAACACAACATGACATATGAACTTCAACAACAAGAAATAAAAATGTTTGTTAACCTTAATTTTGGTTTTATTTGCTCTTGAAACACAGTATTTTTGGGTACCCTGCGGAAGTATATCTAGCATGAGTACAATTTAAAAAAATAAATTCTATGGGTAGATAACTGTAAAAATGAAAGTAAATGTTGATTTATCGTAACACTCACTTTGAAACAAATTTTCTAAATTGACTATTTTAGTATTCAGAAGTGGTA
Organism: Limulus polyphemus; assembly: GCF_000517525.1. Classification (NCBI taxonomy): domain Eukaryota; kingdom Metazoa; phylum Arthropoda; class Merostomata; order Xiphosura; family Limulidae; genus Limulus; species Limulus polyphemus. The sequence goes on from NW_013665986.1 coordinate 72,039, forward strand.
AAGTAGATCCATTTTGCTCTTGAACTGTAAGTTTACTACTAACACATTGATAATTTAAATACTTTGAAAATCATGTATATTAGCCTTATTTTAACCTTATCTTTCTGTTCCAACTAGAAACAGCAAAAGTACAAAAATGTCATAGTTTCTCTGTAGCTCAATAAGAGTTTGATATGTCATTATACACGGCTTCTTCAAATTTTACACTTGGCAGAATCACTTGATAAAGACAGATTACAGTGTTTCCCGCCCTTTCCCCATTTCTCTGCTACGTTTTCGTAACCTAACCTGTTACTGGGCAACAGCAGAAGGTTCGAGATTTGTAAACCTACCCAACCGTAAAATATAAAAGAAAGAAGTAATATTTCACTTCATTTAATATAATGTTTAATCAGATGAACGTTTAACAAATTTTGTTTGTTTGAAGTTAAGCACAAAGGTACGCAATTGGCTATCTGTGCTCTACCCACCACGGGTATCGAAACCCGGTTTCTAGCGTTGTAAGTCTGCAGAAATACCGCTGTGCCACTGGTCTTAAAACACGATGCAATAAATATCATCTTGAGTAAACTGGAATGGAACCGTCGCCCTCTACACTTGTGATTTTTTTACAAGAGGCAGTTGCTGTCCATTACAGTTTACTTTTCATGAATAAGCTGGCCAAACAATCTGTCGAAGAAAAATATCATCTTATTCGACAAATTAAAAAAATTGTGTTAGTGTAATTTCAACTGTTTCAGAGCTGTCAATGTTCCTCGGTGCGAGGGAAAAAATTTTTCCAATTCTTCACTCTGGAAACCTGGGAACCCTGACCCTTAGTAACAAATTACAACAATGTAATAAACACTGGTTTCGTTATACCTTTAATAACATCCGAATCTTAGAATATTAAATTACTACTAACTCTATTACTTGATTTGAAGGTACTTTTGTATATAATGTCTAATACCCAAGCTAGCATTATAGACAAGGAAATTCACAACTGATTAAAAAAAAGAAAAAAAAAGGAAACTCAAACTATTGTTTACTGTAAATCATTTGTTACAAAGGGCTGGAAGAAAAAAATATGTTAATTCATGAGTAAAAGTACCTCTACTTGATTCAGTCGGTCTTATAGGGAGATTTGCTTTATGTAATATAGGTAATTCATAGAACATTCCATAAAGAATCAACTGGTCTGATTCCATTATAAATTACTCCAAATTTTAATCCTTATTTCCAATTTTTTTTTAAAAGATAATTTGGTAAAAGTCTCTCTCTCAAAGCTGTATGATCGGACTTCCATTTCTTGAACTTAGTATGATTGTTCAGAATTATAAAAGTTTTTCTCTGTATAATCTTTCTTATTCAGAATTACTATATCATTACTTTGGTTAGGTTTAACAATTACACAATTATTCAATGAACTAAGATGTTTTACAGCAAAAGAATTCCTCTTTAGATAAATTTATGGTTCTAAGGATCAAAACTATAAATCAAGAGGCAGTTTGAAATTCAAAAAGTCATCAAATATAGATTTGTAATTGAGTTGAATAACGAGAAAAACTAGTAATAGTAAAGTGACAAATAACGATTTATAAGCATGAAGTGGTATTTGGAGGGAGGAACATACTACATGTTTCGACAGAAAATTGGACTGTCTTCTTCAGGTGAAGTATTATTTTTCCCCCAAAATATAACTTCATTAGGCATATAAGTCATCGTCTATCACTTTACTATTATATTAGCATAATGTGCTTCTATACATGAGAAAAACCAGTGTTACCTAAGGTAGTTTCAACAGAAAAGACTTCTGACGTTGATCGAGTGAAATATTCAAAACTATTTTTCATAGCATTTTTTTTCAAATTTGTGTACTTTGAAAGAAATAGTCTACTGGATCCTTTAACTGGTTCGTACTTAGTCACGAAATTGATTTCTTGTTAATCTTTATACTTGAAATTGTCTCGTGATTATTTAACTGCTCTGTGCTAATAATCACGAAATGTATTTGTTAACTTTCTATATTCCAAACTCTGTCGTTGTTTCTAAACTTCTAAGTGCTTAGTTTAGCGCCATATTTGCTGTTAACTTCACAGTAAAAATCCTCTCGTGATTCTTTAAATACCACGTGCTTAGTTTATGACGGCTATGAGCAGTAATCCTTGTGTAGCTCAACAAAATCTTGGAATAAACCAACAAACCCAAATAAATGTTGCACATATCCTACACGCAGGAGAAAACAAGATAACTATTACCAATAATTATATATTTTGGTTCTTCCACACTTGTATATGTAGCAAACTCATGATATAAGGTAAGTATTACCGCCAACAATAATTTATTATATAATGTTATTTCTAGAGTACGTTTATTATTAAAATATTTTCATCATTATTAATTAATTTTTTTTTATCAATATCAGTACAAATAACAGATGGCGTCGAAGTAAGTTTTGATTATTATGTATTCTCTACAATAGTGTTAGAATAAAAACACTTTCCTTCAAGTTATATAGGCTATGTCCCCCATGTGGGACAGCGGTAAGCTTAAGGAATTACAACGCTCAGATCCGGGGTTCGATTCCACGCGACTGACATGGTTTTGCTCTAAAACAAACAAAATAAGTTATACATAAATTGTACCATTGTCTTGTAAGGAGATAAAAAAACGATACATTGAACGCACCGTTTGCTGTGTTTGATAAAGAAATTAATTTGAAAACTGGGTCGGCATGAAATAGGTACTACTATCTCCACGAGAAAAATACTTCTGAATGGGTAATATGAATGTTTTTACTTGTAACAGGTCCGTCATATGACTACGAACATGAACAATGGTTTAAGGAGGTTACGGAAGATGTTTCTATTTGAATTTTGCTTATTGTCACTTGTGTTTCAGTTTATTCAGAAGTGCCATTGTACGAACAATACAGCAATAAAAATAAATTCCATAATACGCAAGTCAGAAAGTATGTAAAGCAAGAGATCTTAATAGGTACATTAGGATATAATAAATGTAGTTAAAAGATATTTCCTGTCTGCTATACTAAGTTGACATGACTTTGAGTAAAAAAACACACACACACACAACAACTTGGAAACAATAAAAACAACTTAGAAGAGATAAACCGATCAGTGCCTCAAAGGTTAAATAGGACCGGTACCAGTAGCACAAGCGGATGAGAACAGTGACAGTTTGTTTGTTTTGAATTTCGCGCAAAGCTACACGAGGGCTATCTGCCCTAGCCGTCCCTAATTTAG
>NW_013665986.1:76051-125192 GCF_000517525.1 Limulus polyphemus
CCCGCGACAACAGTGACAGAATTCTATATTGAATAAGTTGGACTAATTTAAGTGTGCCGTCCATAATGCAACTAAGGCCCAACTTTTAGTGGCAGTTTTCCTAAACGTTTTTGCATGAATTAATTATGCTGTGTTGTGAGGAGAAAAAAATTATATATTATTGTGCTACTCCAGTATGTCCCCATTTAGAACACAATAGTTTATTTTAATCTGTGGATGATTTTTAACGACTTTCGTCTTTGGCATTAGTTCAGATTGTCTCGTTTTATCTCTGTATACCCAATCAAAAAATTATAACTAATGCATGTTAACGTGTTGGTTAGTATGATGAGAAAAGAAAAAAAAGCCTACCAGTAGCTAATCGGTAAATCCGGGGGCTTATACGGTTAAAAATTGGGTTTCGATATCTTCAGTGGACAGTGAACGATAGCCCATAATGTAGCTTTGCGCTTAACAAGAAACAAACAAAAAAGACGATAAAATAAACTCGTGCTAGAAACCATGACAACGCTTTATTCGATCATCTTATTATTTTGTAGGATTTTTCTTAAAATGAAATAATATAACTAATGTTAAAATATAAGGAGTTTCGATTACAAAGGAGTTACTTACCAGAAGTAAGAATCACAGGACGTCTTTCAGCGATGTTTAAAACTTGGTGAAAAAGTAGTCTCCAGTTAAATATCAATACAAAACCTCTAATGGATAAAAGGTTGTGAAAAAAAAGGAAAAGAAACAAGTAAAATGTAAGACAGTGTGCATACATAAGTAAAAATAACGGAACGTAATTGAAATCCTAACAATACACACAATAATCAATTATACGACATCCTACTCCAGCACATTACAGTAATAGATATAACTGATATATGTATATATTAAAGTTGTATATGCTACTAAAAAATATTGCTCCAACAACAAGAACAACGAAAAGGATCGTAAAAACACTAGAAATATATTAAAATTATTATTAATTGAAATGTAACGTTAAGTGATGTTTTACAATAAACATATGCGCGTAGGATTTTAGAACATCATACAAGTCTTTGAAAAGATATTATTTTAACCATGGATGTTATATGATGAAACGTTTTCAGTTATGATGCGTCGTATCGAAGATACAATACCGCGAATTCTCGATTCAGCTGGCAGAGGAAGCTTTATCCGGTTCAAAAGCACGATACAGTGAATAGATTCAGAATTGACGTACAAGTTAATGCAGTCTTTGAAGAGTGTATAACATTTCCTGGTACGGACGACCGTACCACGTTTTGAATAATCTAATAATAAATATGATATATATATATATATATCATTTATTATCTGAAAATTTGTTTATGTTAATGATGGCCTGAAAAAGTTAATATTTTACCAAATACATTGATGGTGAATTTAAAATGAACAGGAAAACAGTAATATTTTTTTGCATTGAAAAAGGGGGAAGAAAAGGCTGTTGTACTTTGACCTATTTGAAATAATGATGATATGAAGAGCGATAACACTTTTAGCACAGGAAATTGCACAGGTCGTATAAAACATGGGGTTTAGCTTCACTTCTTGCTAGCAACCTCCTCCTCTGACACCTCCTACCCAGATTTTCAATGGTAAGTTTGTTTGTTTGTAATTAAGCACAAAGCTACACAATGGACTATCTGTGCTCTGCCCATTACTAGTATCGAAACCCGGATTTGAGCGTTGTAAGTCTGCAGACATGCTGCTGTGCCACTGGGGGGGGGGGGCTCAACGGTAAGTCTGAAGGCTTTCAACGCTAGAAACCGTTTTTCAATACCCGTGGTGGGCACAGCACAGATAGCCTATTGTGTAGCTTTGTGTTTAACAACAAACAAACAAGCTTGTCATCAAGCTTAGTAAAGTTTACATTTCACCTAATAAAATGAAAACGCCATTGTTATTTATTAGCACGTTCAAGATATAAAATTTTAGTGTTTTAAATTTATGCATTGTATTTCATTGTAATTGAAAACAATTCAGTTATTTAAAGTTCAGGTTTGTGAGAATATAACGTGAAAATAAATAATCATAAAAATATTCACAGAAAAAACTTTGTGAGAAAAATTGGTTGGTTGGTTGTTGTTAAACCCAAAACTACACAATGGGCTATCTGTGCTCTACCCACCACGAGTATCGAATCCAGATTTCTAGCAGTGTTAGTCCGCAGACATCTCGCTGTGCCACAGGGAGGCGTGGTGAGAAAAGATAAAAATCAGTTAAAATGGATTATTCTAACGCCAATGCAGATATCTTAAAATGTAATGCTACCGTCAATAAGTTAATAGAAATATTATTTTGTCACTAAACCAGCTTTCAGATAGCATATTCTAACACCAATAAGAATAACTCTAAAAATGCGATGATTAAAACAATATTATTGCTTCGGCAAAAATATAACTTTAGTGAGCTTAATTGAACATCAATAAAAATATATTGTTATATTGTTCACAGTTCAATAACTTGGAGATAGCAGACATTTGGCAATTAGACAGTAATAATAACACGTTGAATATTGGCATTTTAGTTTTTCATTTAAAACTCCGTTATTTGTCTTGAGAGGAAAAAAAAAGATGAATTGCTCTATTAACTTAATTTTATGAAAACTTAAAAAAAGTTCGCTTTCTAATTTCAAAATTTATAAATAAGATAGTTGAAATGTAGTCCTATACACACAACAGACAAGAATTAATTATGGAAGAGAGAACCGGGGGGGGGGGGGCTATTCATATATTGGGTTATTCAGAAGCTCATTGACAGACAAATAATTTAGAAATGGAAAGATATAGGAAAATAACTAGTATTGGTATGAAATGTTAAGTTGTGGGTCAATATCAAAGTAATGTTCTTCGAAACTTTTACTTCTATGTTTTATACACAAAAAAGTTGAACAGCAAATTCACAGACAGTAACAAATGAAACATTTTAAATTAAAAAGGTTCAAAATCGCTCCACAACCACAGTTATAGACATAAATACAAATAAGGTAAATATCTTAACAGCATTATTTAATAGCTGTATTCAATATGGCGGCTATATTATCTAATATTGGTTGCTGTTTTTCGATTTTTTGTACGCCTACTATGTGTAAATGAGCTTGAAGTACGCAGCCGCTAATATACATTTCTTATCTTCGGATGTGAAGGATGAAGTTTATCTGTAAACCATTCAGCATGTAATCTGTCAGCAGCCCGAGCATTCTGATGACACTCCCCAAAACAATAGGATCATGTTAAATTGTTCTTCAACTTATTACTGTGCATTTAATCCATGATTTTGGAACAGTCGCAACAAAATATTTGTGTGTTACCTTATTTATTGTGATATTTTTTAACTTTTTTTTTATCCTTCAATCTTTCTATTTCTGAATTATTTGTCTGTCAATGAAATTAGATAGAGAGCCCAATCTGTGTATAAAGGATTCCGGCACTTGAGGGCATGAAGAGGAGAAGAGCTGTGAGGTCATAGTTTCACAATGTGCCTCTAGGGGTCGGATTGTTACACAGAGTGCTGCTACGAGGCAGATAGCTCCCCAGATGGTTGTTAGTGGCAGATAGTTCTATAATGTGTCACCAAAGGATTTTTCAAAAGCTGGATTCAAATGATGTCCACGTGTACCAAACTGTAGTAAGGGTATAAAGGAGAGGGGAGATCAAATGTTTATGCCCAGTATGATATCATTTGATGGCAGGAGGTTTCATGACCTATTGCACTATAGTTACACAGAGTACCACTAGATGGCGTCATTGCTCGAAAGTCTAATGCTAGAGGCTGGGCAGTGAAATCACAAATGTGGAGTGACTAAACATGCAGAGCATCGTCAATGATTTGTCCAGATATTTTGCTATGTGGATTGTGAACGAATCATCAGAGGGTGTCGTTGAACATGTCTGAACATGATTGTCAAGTTGTGTTATATAGAGTGGTACCAGAGGGCACTGCAGCAGTTGGATATCAACGTGCCCCAGCCTGCAATTACATCATAATGAACTTTGTTAATCAATATCTAAAAACCTAAGAATAATATAGAAATTTATTTCAAACTCTCTCAAGATTTGTTTAAGCAAGACAAGCTTAAAGGTATGTTTACAGTGATCACGTAGCAAAACAGATATACATCATTTATTTGGATACAAAACATCAACCAGTCAGTCCCTTCTATCGAGTTGAAAAAAAGAGGACATTTTGATCCGTATGGACTATTTCCCCATAACATCATTATAAGGGAAATTAGTCATAAAGAACTAACTATATGTCGACTACCGTATATATTTGGTGTTTTATCATTGCCGACATGTGTCGAAACGAAAACTTTTAATTAAGTTTAGATCCGACAAATATATAACAATAATATGTTTGTTTTACGTAAAAGCCCCCTTAATATTAAAATCATTCTCGAACGTTGTTAGAGTGGTGTACTGGTCATTTCCAATAGGATATGCAATAAATTAATCTGATGCTTCTTCCTGTCTTATAATGGTCGACGAACCTGGTTGTTGTTGTTGTTCCTGCTTTAGCGGTATAGCTTTTACTATTGGTTTTAGTCTTCCTTTGTTTCCGGCAGAAGTACACTATAATGACAACATATATAGAAATTAGTGAAAGACAATATTATTAAATAATAATAACGGCAGAAAAAATAGAATAATAGATAAAAATACACAGAAGTAAACAATAATAATATATTCTTATTTTTGCAGATGCGATCTTTGTTTTTCCCGTCATACCGGAGAACAACATCAGACTGATGATTAAACTGAAGAATGAGACTCCGTATTCATAATTGATACGTGTTTGTAGCCTTAGTTAATGCTCTGCTGTGATACAAAAGTGTCAAACTGCATTTCCTATTTGTGTGATCGAGGTCAAAATAAAATTTATTTATTGACCCATTCCCAGGTTGGGAATCGTTGATATCCAATTACGGGGCGCCCTCTAGTGTTACTTTACGTGACACGACTTAACAATCGTGTTCAGACAGGCTCAACAACACCCCATGTTGGTTCACACGCAAACCACATAACAAAACATCTATCCGCACATTTGTCCGCCCCGTTGATGACGCTCTGCATTTCTTGCCACTCCGTATTCCTGAGGTCATCGCCCACATCTAGCGACAAACTTTGGAACTATACACCATCTGGCGGCGCTCTGTGTAACCCTGCCTTAAAGGGTACCTTCTAGAGGACCTCGGCCTTTAATCTTCCCTCCCTATCATGCTCTCAGGTACTGGCCCGGCACCCTTGACATGCAGGTTGGGCTCCTTTACTGCTTATGGACTTCTGAATCACCTTGTATAGGATTAGAAACAAATTAGGGCCAATACATGAAATAAAAAGTAAACTATAAGAATATGGGAGAAATGGAGCTAAAACAATGTAAACAATTATATAATTATGGCGGGAAGAGTCATGTGAGTAGATATTGGTAACGTAAATGCTATGAGAAGCTCGTAACTTAACCGGAGGTAGACTTTTACAAGAAGATATTCATTTACATAAAGTTTCTATCATTTGTATGTCCCGAGTTTTAGCGTTTAAACTTAAGAAAATGTCAATAATTAAACTGCTATAGCACGGCCTAGTTTTACCTAAGCTCAGAGAAAATTCAAATTTAATAAACAGCTATTTAATATAAGATATATTTAAGATATGAACGCTAACAACTTTAGTTATTAGATTTCATAAAGGTTTAGCATTGTTTTCTTTATGAGAAGAAGTGTTTATGAGTTAAATACTGAAATAATTGGAAAGGGCAATATACAAGATGTCAGTCTAGTTAATATTCTCTATATGTATACATAGAAAGTTTTATATAAAGTTGAAATTTAATTACTGTAGCTAATGAATATGAGAAAGTTCAATATGTCAAACTTTCACGGATATTCAAAATAACCATAAAAGATAAAAATTTGAAGACGGCTTGAATAGGTAAGGAAGAAAAGTTTATTATAACCTGATAATCTTGTCGAAACGTTGTACATTTATAATAAAGTTTTCTCGTTACTCATTTAAGCCTTCTTCAAACATTTATTGTCTAAAAAGTGAGTTTCTCGTTATGGTATCTTTTTTCACAAAAACAACGCTTATCTACCGTATAGAAATGTTTATCAATTCAGTTCAGTTGATAGCAACAGTAAGATATTTAATACTGTAATGCTCATTGTTTCTATTAGATCATGATAACATATGATGACTACAGTCCTGGTCACAACAATAACAAAAACAATTGGATAACGTTTCTATAAACACTTACTTGTATCAAGGAGCCAGCTACGTGTGCATGGAAAAGTTGTAACCAGAAAGGCTAATATTTCACGTGAGAACACGGTTATGTTTTAAAGCTTTTTTAATGGATGGAAACAATTGAAAAAAAATAGCAAGCTCATCATTCGTATGAAGATAAGGGTAGCATTAAGTTAACTGTGGATTGGTATATGTTAACATAATGACTCATTTGTCTTTATGCACTTCTTTTAAACTGAAACAAACAAACAAACAAACAATCAAATGAGTTAATTGCAGTGAACGGCAAATAAAGTGTCAACATCTTTCGGAAAGTGCAGTGGCAAAAATTGCACTGATTATTGTCTTACATAATGAAAAGGAAACTCAGTTATATCGTTGTAGCGTGTTCTATCGGTGGATAGGTTCTTTTGGATTATTTGGTAAAAATTATGCTATTCCACGTAAGGATAATGAATTAGTTTATTTCTTCTATAACGTTTTTACAGGCTATGTACACATGTACTTTGCAGGCCTAAGTTTACAAACAACGTTGCAACAGAATTTATGAGACAAATTGCACTTACGCCTAGTTCAAATATACAAAATTTACTTGCAGAATCTCGTCGCTTTTCTTCAATCAACTGAAATCTTACTTCTAACGTTGAACTATGAACTACTTTTCTGAACACTGAACTCATAACTCAATGAATATTTATTCATTACTCAACGATTCATTGCTTAGCTTACTAATTTCACTTTAACTCATATTTATACCGTACTCACCTTCTACTCACTACACGAATTTTCCTGATCCGAACAGCATGTGCTCTCTAGCGAACATCTAAATTAAAACATTGAAAATAAACCCTACAACAACAAACAAAAACACCGCTTTGAGAAGATAAGGGTGTTTGAAGATTTTAAAGGACAAATCAAGTTAAAAAATTCCACGAAAATAAACGCAGAAAATACAGGATACAGTAAACTAGAATTCACGCGAAGATTTTTTTTTTTTTTTGCAGAAATGGAAGATACTGTGAAAACTGAAGTATTTTAAAGTATCACAATTTCCTGATCCTGTTTCACCACAGAATATCCAGTGGACAATTCTTAATACTCGGACTTCACAGTTCGGCAGGATAACTATTCAAACAATGCTTCTCTGCTGGATAAGAGGTATTGGAAAGAAATTTGTTGAGAACATGAAAGTTATGGACAACTCAAAGTCCCGATACTGATTCAACTAACGTGACGCTATGTGCAAATAAATGTTACAAAAAAGGAGCCAATTATTTACGGTGTGGTCGAAAAGTCTGGACACCCCTCTTATTTAAATCTCACGTGATAAGTCACTGTGGGGCTTTATCAAGCAGATTGTGGCAAAGAAACGATATATAAAAAACTGACGCTTCGAAACAAACATTTGTTAACCATTTCGCTAAGGTCACCCCCTAATATGCTAAGGAGGACGTGACATCGCACCAAGAAGACGTATCATCCTATGTCATGAAAATGAAGGCCAACAGGCAGACATTTATGATTATTAATCGAATATTTCGTTTTGTCTGTGTCAGTACAAGATATATAAATATGTCAATACGCAATACATTCTTTTTTTCATTTATACTATCTTTATTTGAGAAGTGGGTGGTGCCCAGACTGGATTATTTGAAAGGAAACTCCATGCCTTATCAATGGAGTGGGTGGGTGTATGATTATAGAATATTAGTTTATGGGATTTTGAGTCATTTTTAATTCACCATACGGTAACTTAAGGCCCGGCATGGCTAGGTGGTTAGGGCGCTCGACTCGTAATCTGAGGGTCGCGGGTTCGAATCCCCGTCACACCAAACATGCCAACCTCCGCCTTTGCCTGGTCCCAAGTCCAGGATGAGAAAGGAGGAGGGTTGGGCGCGGGGCTAGCAACTCCACCCCGTAAAAACCAAACTGCTACAAGTAACTGCAACAACACCTTCCATTGGCGAGGTGTCGTTGCGGCCCTATGCTCCACTGGAAGTTTACAGGAATAAAAAATAAAAATAAAAAAAAGAGTAACTTAAATTAATTTATGTATATGGACAATGTTATGACATTGCGTCTAATTCATTATTAGATATTATATAGCGGACCAACTGTTTAATGATTATGTATATATATATGTCTATATGAAAAGATTTCTTTTCATTTTCAACAAAGGTAAAATTTAAAAGAGAATCTGTGACTTAGAGGCTTGATGCAATCCCTGATTTGCTGTACCTTCTGCTGTGGACTGAAGTTTTGTTTATTTAAAGCTCACCAGTCAGCGAACCAAGAAATAGAGCTGGGCCTCTTATAATGGCGATGATTCTGTTTCCAATTTTACCTGTAGTGATAAAGAAAATAAATCTTTAGCAGACATATATATAATCATTAAACAGTTGGTCCGCTGTATAATTATGAACAGTGGTCCATAATAGAAGGCACGACGAAAAATACCCCAGAAAACAAACTCGTTCCCGTTAAAAATTTAGAAAAAATAAACTTTTCGATATTTAAAACGAATATAAAATCCGCCAGTCACCCAAACTGCACCCAAAACTTTTGTAGAATACTAAATAAAGTACATAAACTAAAAAAACATCATAATAGTAGTGTAAACGATGTCATCATTACTTCTTAAAGTTAGTTTTTCTATAAATATCTGGCGTTCCTTTAAAAAATTGTAAGTAGAGGGTGAAACAGGAATTACCAGCCAGTAATAGATGAACATTAGATGGCTGTAGGTGGAGTCAAAATAGGGTTTTGTAGTTTGAGTAAATAATGTCTATAGTATCTCCAGCCTCGTTTTCTTACTTTTTTACGATCTCTATTTGCAGGTATTAAAATTCCCAATTTTTTATTTAATTTATCTGCTGGCTCATATTAGTGTGAACCACGATAGTGGTTCATGATATAGGAGTTGTCATCCTAAAGATACCAATTGTATAGTGTACAAAGCATTTAGTATGTACTAAAATTTTACATGTCTTGCTCGAAATCAAAACGAACAGCCCTTATAGGACTTAAGGTCCTTCAGAGAGTCCAAATATATACCAACTTTCGTCCAGTCCATTCAGCCGTTTTCGAGAAATCTTGCTGACAAACACACATGTGTGAAAACTCCGAAACAGGCGGAAGTAATACAAAATTTGGAATTTTTTAAACCGGCAAATAGGAAACAAGGCTATTTACTCAAACTACAAATTCTTATTTTGACTCCATGCTGTTACCTAGAATTACATTTTGGGGTATACTAAAAACTTCGGGAAACAAGCGAGAGCGCTCAGAAACGGATGTTTCTCTTCACCCAGCATGTGCTAACAGATTAGGGCTGCACACGGAAAATCGTGAGTTTTGAGCATAACTGCATATTGAATTGATTGGAACGTGATTGGAAGGATGAAGGTCAAAAAAGGTGAGGAGAATCTTTTTAGGAAATCTCAAATCAAAATTACTATCAAGATGTATATATAATAATAAATTTGGTTTGTTGACCCAAGCCTTGAATGAACGAAAATGCTGTCCACAGTAAAGGGTTCGACCAATCAGGGTTACGATTAAAATAAAATTTCGTGACGACATGACTCTTGTGAGGATGAAAATGTAAATTTGTTTACGGTTGTGATAAAATTAAAATTTCATAACCACTTGGCTCATGTGAGCATGAGAGTGTGAATGTTTTTATGGTTGTGATAAAATTAAAATTTCATAACCACTTGGCTCATGTGAGCATGAGAGTGTGCATGTTTTTTATGGTTGTGATACAATTAAAATTCCATAACCGCTTGGCTCATGTGAGCATGAGAGTGTGGATGCTTGTTTTATGGTTGTGATATAATTAAAATTTCATAACCACTTGGCTTATGTGAGCATGAAAGTGTGGATTTTTTTATGGTTGTGATAAAATTAAAATTTCATAACGACTTGGCTCATGTGAGCATGAGAGTATGGATGTTTTTTATGGTTGTGATATAATTAAAATTTCATAACCACTTGGCTTATGTGAGCATGAGAGTATGGATGTTTTTTATGGTTGTGATAAAATTAAAATTTCATAACCGACTTGGCTTATGTGAGCATGAAAGTGTGGATTTTTTATGGTTGTGATATAATTAAAATTTCATAACGACTCTTATGAGAATAATCAAAAATATGCAACAATACTTGGTGAATTTGACCATCATATAGTTGCCTTGGTCACTTCTCAGGTGATTATACAATGAGCATTAAAACATTCGTTTGACGTTTTTAATAAATCAGTAAGGCAAGGCTTTAATAGAATATATCAAGGCGGTTTTTCAAACTAACATGACAACTTGCAAAGTTTCGATTATAGTAATAGAGTAACTGAGTAGCATTCTTTTCAGTGTGTACTTTCCTTTCAAAATGTTAACAGAGTAAACCACTTTTCATTGCTTGAAAAACAAGAAGAAGAAGCTACCAACGAATTTTACAATAGACTGACTGAACACTGTTTTCCACGTAATTTGTTACTCACCAATGTTAAGTTTCATACTTCTAGCTTGCAAATAATGTTTCTTATTCCACAAGTGTGAACTATTGTATGATTTCACGTAATGTCCAAATATGAAGAGGCTGCAACAAGAAGTCTGAATAATCTAATAACTACACATACACACATATATACATACATACTGGTCTGTACTTTATAAATAAAGCCATAATGGACATATGTGTATAATGTTCTACTTTTTTCTGAATGTACATATAGTCTTAAGGTTATAAAGTAAATAAATATACCTTAAAACATCTTAAATAAGTATATGATTATTAATAATGGCTGATTAAAATATAATATTATACATATCAGAAGATAATATTGCTTTTTTCTTCTTGGTTGTAAAGAGCTATTAATTTTTTTAATCAGTAAAGTTCACTGTGTTTAATAAAACTTTATTAGTAATTTAATTAATGAAGAAAAGCTATATTTTATCAGATTAAGTGAATTTTCTTACTTGACTTGGTCGTTTAGCTTCATTAAGATATCTTATTTTTGGTCATAAATTTGAGATTGTTTTACATATACAAGTGGAGTATAATTTTCTTGTTAAGTCACGAGACTTCAATAAGTAACACACAAAGATTAAAAGTCACTAGACTTCAGTTAATAAGACAAAACGACCAAAAGAAAATATTATGTTGAAAACTACCGAAATTAACCAAGGTTCTATTTGTGTAATGTTTTAACAAAAAAAAGTAGGAAAAGGTGAGAAAAACATTTTAGTGAAGATTAAAAAGAATAACAACATCACATAAACATTTCTACACAGTTGATTTTTTTATGCCGGCCACCACCGTGTTCAGTCAAATCACGTGACAAGTTGTCATACTTCACGTCTTAGGTTGAAACGTTTATTACCAAACCGTTTCAGTATAATTCAATGCGAATGGGATGGCTCGTATTTTGTTGAACCTAAAAGACTTAACACAGTATGGCCAAGTTTAGGAGTTAAAAGAAAAGGCATAAATCAAAACTGGCAAGAATTTGACAGCGTGTGTATGGATATAGCTAGGGAAAGGTACCACAAGCAGGTGTCTGGTATTAGTCAGGGAGTGGTACCACAAACATTACAGTCGTAAGAGGTATAAGAGATATATTATAATAGTTAGTTAAGACATCCTAGCTTCTCCTCGCTTGATATTTTACAAAACCTTCGTGACCTTTTGTAAACTATGAACTAACACTTACATATGTTATTGTAAAGAAGAATGCATTAAAACGTGACATTATTATTGATGAAGAGCCTCGGTATCATTATACTTGAAGCGTCGCTAGGCACTGGCACATGGGGCACATGCCCTGAATCCCCATGTGGTGTCTCTGCATTAAACGATTACACCATTTTTTGCTTTCCTTTTACATTAAATCTGAAAACTTACATTTTTGTCATAGTTTGTTACTTTCTGGTTTACATTCAGATGATTATAGTACACTCGCATAACTTTAAGTAAAAAAAAATAAAACTTAATGATATAAAATGTGCAGTAAACCATCTTCAACTACAAGTTTGTTAAGTATACTCAAAGAATTGATAGGCTTTTATAAAATTGAAACATGACTTTTGTTAAATCTGCATTCCACGATCACTTGACTAAACAACAACCAACAACAAAATATAAAAACATTGCTTTCTATAACTGCCGATTGATAACAGTTTAGAAATAAGCTTTCAGATTGACGACAGGCTAGAAATAAGCTGTCAGATTGACGACAGGTTAGGAGTAAACTCTCAGATTGTTGACAGATTAAAAATAAGCTCTTAGACTGACGTTGATGACAGATAAGAAATAAGCTTTCAGGGCTATTTACATGTCAGTAACCACAAAGTCAAACGTTTAAAAGCTGAAAACAAATGTACATTGTTAATTTCTTTGGTATATTTCTGTTTAAATTATAAAAGAATTTCCCCTGAAAACTGAAGCTGTTAAATATATTTATATATAACTTTTTGGCTAACTAAGTAAATTATTTGACATATTTAATAAAAAGGAGACTACTTTAGAAAAAAAAATACAACGTAATTCTTTAACACCAATATTTTGATTTAATCTTCGCCAAGTTACAATGCAATACATAAACAGTAGCCTTATATGTATATCGCATTCTAAAGATTCGTTCTGAGTAACTTCACGATATCACAAATGTGTTTTTTGTTTGTTTCCTGTTAAGCGTAAAAGCTACACAATGGGCTATCGGTGCACTAGGTACCACGGTATCAAAACTCGGTTTTTATCGTTATAAGCCCAGAGAC
Organism: Limulus polyphemus; assembly: GCF_000517525.1. Taxonomy (NCBI): domain Eukaryota; kingdom Metazoa; phylum Arthropoda; class Merostomata; order Xiphosura; family Limulidae; genus Limulus; species Limulus polyphemus. The sequence goes on from NW_013665986.1 coordinate 89,079, forward strand.
TTGCCGCTGAGTCACGAAGGGAGGAGGGGTAAATCATATCATACAACATGTTAAACTTCGTATATTATAAAAGCTAAATGGGTCATTCTTACTTTGGTCAGTCCTGATGGTCAGTTAATAACCTTTAACGTGCATTAAACACGTCTTTCGTTAATATATATTTTTGTATTTCAACACATTATTGTAAAATAAAATTTCTCATTATAATAACTCCTTGACTGGACACTTTTATGCTTAACTCTAAAATGTATGATAGATCATCAGTAGTATTCTTAGTTTTTAGAGATGATCATGATTAATAAAAATATTCCACTATTATATATGTTTGTTTTTTGTTGCTAAGAAACAGTGAAGTTGATAATCTTTCATGAATTTAATCATTTCATTGAAAGAGATATTTTAAAAAGTGTCAGGTTTTTCTCCTTATTTTTAAGCTTGATATAATTTAATAGAAACAATAAGTAATCAACAGATTCCTTTAATGTCTGTTTTCACATATTGACATTGGGCTATTTGTAGTTAACCGAGTTTTATTTATTGTTAATCGATAAGTTACGCAATAAAACTGAAACCATCAATTGAATACGTAAGGTAGTCAGTTAACAGCTTCTTGTGGTTGAAATATAAAAATTAATGTTATGCATAACTTTAAATTTTTTTCCTGAAAATTCAAACCTAGCGACAAATGTTATTTTGTTTATCGTGACATCAAACTTAATGTACATGCAAACAAACAAACAAACAAACAAACGGCAATTTGTAGTTATGGCAAAGTTACTAAGACTATATGCCGCCGTTATATTCGTTTGAATTGGGAACTTTCTAAACAAGTTAGGGATGCTTGAAGAAGAGTTAAAGTCTACGTTGGAGCAACAGTCGATTAGAATCAGTCATGGTGATTAGGGACGTTGAAGGGCTTAAGGTTTCCTAAAGAGATGACTATTATTAATTTACACCAATAGATGTCGTTAATGCATGAATATGTTATATTGCCACTAGTCGATGATCCAGTATAGAGGCGGAGCCTAGGTAGAGTACTATCCTTTTCGCATTGATAAGGTTTTACATGATATGCAAATAACTAATTCTTTCAATTAAAAATACTACGTTTTTACCATTTTTACATAGATATGTTATAAGAGTGACAATCAGTCCCTTAGCGTATATGGTGGGTGGTAGGGGGCTGCCTTCACTCTGCATGAACAGTAATAAATTAATGCAGTTCCATGTAACCTACATACTCTAAACTCCTTTATCAAAACCCTTTTAGCACTCTATATTTCCCCCCTAAAACTAAACCCGATACTGCTTTTATCCAATCAGTCTTAAAATCAAATTATCATGTAATTATCCTAGATGATTTTAATTCAAAACAACAAAGTTTACAGCAGAATGAATAACATTCCCTCTTATAACTAATAATTATAACATCTTAATTCTCAACGATAATACATCCACCCACACTCATTATTAACGTTCCACAAGAGAACTTGGACCTGTAGTAAGACCTGCTTTTACTGATCTTACCTCTAACTTCCGTTTCCATGAAAACATCGGGGGTGACCATAACCCCATTTATTTCCAGTTGTATCTAAACAATACCTGTAATGAATCTGTTCCAGCCCATACAATATACAAGTTCTCTAAAGTACAGGGTTTCCCAGAAGTCTGGACCTATAGGGAAAATATGCATTATATTCTTAAAGTTAAACAAACACATTTCTAATGTCAGTTATACATATTTCAGGAAAGAAAATACCCTGATGGCACAGTATACCAAGAATTGATATGTGTATGGCTATTAATGGCATGAAATTTGAATAAGAAGTAAATTAAGAATAATTTGTGTACATTTCCCTATGGGTTCAGACTCTTGGGTTGCCCTGTATGTTGGGAACTATTTCACTACAAGCTTTATAACATTACACCTAGAATACGAGCTTTCGGGCGTGTTCTCATCCCAGAGGACCTATAGTATGTAGAGGACGTATAGTATGTAACATAATACAATCTGTACAGCGTCTTCTTGAACCATTAAACATAACACAAACTTCTGGAATTCAATTCCAGAAATACATATAATAATTCACGAGAAACATCGCCTACGCCGTTAATTTATAAGCACTCGTGACCCCTCAGTTAAAATACCAATTAACAGCTCAAAATATAATGTTCAGAAGCTCATAAAACAACAATAGTCAGTTAATGGCGAAACAATTTGTATTTCCCTTGATAAAACAAAATCCAAGTTCTCACTGGTTTTGCGTAAATTGGTAACATAATATAAGTAAAAAAAAAAAACTTTTGTGCTGCTGTCCGACAGCGAAAACACTATAACACTAAGAGCGCTTTCATAACTCCATATCTAAACGTATTTTACAATAGTAATTGTAACTGAGTTAATAATCATATAATCACCACCCATTCATATGATACTCCAAAATTGTCCCCAACAATATCCAACTAAATATATCCCTTCACTCACGACGATATAAATATGCCCATTTCAGAAATTAAAATTCTTATCAAATGTTTAAAAAACTCAACCTCTAAAGAAGACGGAATCCGCAACTTCTTCAGAAAAACCCGTTTGACCTTCTCATCTTTCACTTCTACTATTTTTTTAACTTGTCTGTCTTTACCGGTTATTATACGCTGATGATATAAACAGCGTCTACGCCACTACTTTGGCTGTTTTATCTCACCCGGCCTGGTATTGGAAGAAAGGCCTCGTTGCCACTGGATATGGCAGGTATAGTTTTTAGAATTGACTTAACTATAGGCAAATTTCTGGAAAAAATATCGCCAGCAGGCCGTTGTAGTATCTAGAACACAACAACCTAGTTTCAAACATTCAAAATGCGGTCAGTAAACACAGATAAACCGCGGATCATTTGGTCAGGTCAATTAAAACATTTTTTTCTTGGTTTTAATTGCAATCATGTCACAGTTGCCGTTTTTTTTAGATGTTAAAAAGTCTCTGACTCTGGCTGGCATAATGGATTTAGATACAAACTGACATATTAACATTTTCTAAGCATTCCGAAGCAATAACATTTTCACATTTCAAAATTTCGAAACACAGTAAACTGAAGAGTTTCATTATTTTACTTAATTTGTTACTTTTAGTTTTATTTCTACAACCTAAAGTGCATTTTCAATGCGCTCCCAGTGGCCCAGCAGTAAGTTTTAGGGCATATAATGCTAAAAATCGGTTTTCGATACTCGCAGTGAGCACAGCACAGGTGGTTCATTATGTAGCTTCGCGCTTAACAACAACAACAACAACAACAAAAAAGTGGTGAAGAGTAGCTCAAGAGTTGGCGGTTGGTGGTATTGACTAGCTGCCTTCCTTCTAGCTTATCACTTCTAAATTACAGACGCTAGCACAGATAGCTTTCTAGTAGATTTACGCGAAATTCAACAAACACCAGCCTAGTATCAAAAGTGAAAAAAAATCTTATTTTATTGTCTGTATGCATTAAGAAAACATTATCTTCATTATCTTATTACCAGCTTAACGAAGATGCTTTTTGAAATATATTTTCTTCTAGGAATATGTATTAACTTACCTCTGAGAAGGAATAGCAATGTATAGGACGTTTTCCGCATAGTCGATTCTATTATAAAACAATGTATGAAATAATTATAATTATACATAATCTAAAAGCTTTATATTTAAAAATACACTTATACAATAATAATTAAATATCAGCTTTATTGCAGTTTTCGTTTACCTGATCTGTGTGTGTAGTGAAATATAAATAAATACATTTCCATGTTCATACACGTAGATACCAACCGAAGCTAAGCCTGTTTTGGAGTAGCAGTGATGTAATAGTAAAGGTTACCAATCAAGTTCAGGGACAGATTCTCAGGGTGTCTCGATAGGCTTGTCTAGCACTACACTACTGGTATCTTCGAAACAATGCAAAACCTGGTGGGCAATCACTGCCTACGAATAGTCCAATCAAGAGCTGGTGTCCGTGATGACTTAATGTTACGAACAGTTGTAGGGAAAGTAAGACTCGCAGAAGAAACTTCGAAACCAAGTAAACTCCGATACATGAAAAGGAAAATATGGTTATTCTGGAGAAGGTGAGTTTCTGAAAGTTCTTATTAGGTTAGTTTCAATTAGGAATAAATAAAACACAACTTATTTAAGTCAAAGTTTAAAGAAAACTTAGAAACTAAATAAAGTTGTGGCTTAGAAAGATAACTATTTTATATAATTATATATTACGTATATTATATTCGTTGTATATTTTTTCATGTTTTTACTGTTTTAATATTAAGCAGTAATGTAGCACGTAACACTAAACAATTTATCTATGTGTTGTAGTCGATGATAATTCAAGGACAGACCTGATAAAACGTTCAGTGTAACTTAATTATTTTTATCATTTTAACTTTCTTTATTGGAAACAACTACAGATGATCTGGAACTTTCTTGAGACTGACGACCGTTCAGTGGCACCCAGTCAAATATCTATGAGTTAGCCCTCTTCAGCAGATACTTAACAAAACTAACAAATGTAGTTTCTCTTAAAGCAAAACTAAAACCATAATGGAATAAAAATATTTAATCTATATGTATATATTGAAATATTAAAATAATAGGATGTATTTTAAACTAAATCAAGTTTCTCACACTCGGCGGTTTAACACTCTGTTGCACCTTGTAACGTACAAAATGTACCTTTTTTTACTTAATACTCGTACAAATTATTCAATTTTATAGTTAAATGCTCTTACTTTCAGGTGACAATCTAAAAAACAACGAAATTATTTTTGTTGGTTCCTCAGACAAACAATGATACTTTTAGGTAACGTACCCATTTATAACTTACCAAAATATATCATGCATTCAATAAAGGGTTAGTGAGTCAATCTTCTACCCTTTAAGCGACAATAGGCCTACCCAGACGATTTACTTGAAAAATATTACTCGCCTAAATATATTATCAAATATGTAACCAAGATCCTATTCTGTACGGCGTTAATGAAATCCAAACTGGTTATTCATTGGACGTGATTATTAAAGAGCAGACGATCACAAGTGAAAACGATCTTGATTGACAGAGAAATCTGTGAGAGACAGAAATACTGTTTTCATTAGAAGAGTGTCTGGTGCTTACTTCAGTGCTTACTTTGGACGGAGAATTTGTGTTGATAGAGTTGACTCATCATGGACATTTTAGTTCACGCGTGTGTAAGACTTCGTCGGGTTTCACAGGCGGCAATTGAGTATTATTTCGCTGTACCGCGCCAGCATTGTCAAAAATGTTCACTTTTTTTATTCAATAACAAACCTTAAGCTGTATTGGATTCACAGTAAAATAGATGAATACTGGTCCCTCATTGGATCAACAGTAAAATAGATGAATACTGATCCCTCATTTTTTATTTTCAGGTAGGATTGTGACTGTTATTTTACTTAAGCCTCTAAAATATATTTCTTATATCAGTTTTTGTACCTCCCTATTGATCTTATAATTCTTTCTTGTGTTGTAATCTCACAAACCCAAATGAACACATGAAACGCCACCTATATGAGGTTCTTAAAATGATATAAATTCTTTAAAGGGCATTATGGTTACCTACTATGATACCCAGTAAGAACTGGATTCCTCATTCAGTTTCTATGGTAATAAGTGCATATATATTAGTAGTGGTTGATAAATTGTCTCAAGAAGAAACTTTAACCCTAAGTTCAGAAAAGAGAATGAACACGGTATTGACGAAACACTGTATTGGCAAATGTGACAAGTTAAACAAACTTGTGCCATAACTCTAGCAAAGTATATTCAGCACAATAAATATTCGAAACTATCGGACAAAAAATTAGAATACTTAGTTTTTTCATAATCTATGGATCAGTTTTTCATGGATCAATTATTACACGAATGAGTATGTCAGACATTGTCATTTCAGTTTATAGAAAAACAAAATGATACAGTTCAGAACATATTTAGAATTTAACCTTGTTAGATTTTGATTTGTTTCGTTCTGTTACACAAAACCCACTTTCTTACAGTTCAAACTTAGTTTCCCTTTGAAGACTTATAAACATGTTTACTATAAACAACAGAGTGAATGAGATAATGAAATAGATGTAATATAATTATTTGTATTTTAGAAAGCTAAATTACTAATTCTGACCTGAGAACGTAAAACAGCGATGTTTAATATTTCTCTACTCACAGAAAGGTATCTATAAGGAAGTCACTTTCATCATGTTAACAGTACTGGTGTGTTTGACAGAGGTGGGGAGTGAAAACTATCTAAATACGAGACCTGTTGGTAGCTTTGGATATCTATCAAGGTGTAAGTAGTTTAACTTGTTATAGTTAATTTAATGTGTGTATGTGTGTGTGTGTGGGGATATATAGATTAATAAAAATAATTATTAATTAATTTTACTAATAATATTTCATTTAATATCACAGATTAAAATGTACGCGAACTAAATTATTTAGTCAATTTACAATGTAGTGAGACTTGAAAGACGTTTGTACATTTAATAAACAGCTGAGTTAAGCTTTCAATTGTTTTGTACCTTTATTGGAGTATTTCATAATTCATTAAGATCTAGTCAACAAATCAGACAAAGTTTACGATCAGTCAACAGTTAAGATGAGTGTTGAGGAATATGCGATATTTCTTTGTTTTCGTAGACGAAAATAGCATTTATTAGAAGGATCAGTTGAGTTTCAGGCAACAAATACTGGTCAATATTTTATAGAACTTATAAGATTAACATGTCAGGAGTAGATGATAAAAGAGTTGCATCCTTTAGCTAGGAATATAAACTCATTTTCATGAAGTCACTCGGAACTCCTACACTGATACATACCTTCTCAGTAGTCTCTGTAAGGAAAGAGGGAAGCTGAATGTGCACAACTCTTCTGCTTAACTTTAAATTAACTTACAATGACTTAATAAAGACGGTAATTTCCTTTGTTTTGTTCGTTCTTATTTCTTTCAGTGTTCGGTCTGGATAAATATCTTTCCATTTTTCGTCAGAATGATTTTAAAAAGAAATTGCCGAAGCTGGAAAACCTTAACTGTATTTCTCATCCGAACGGATATGGGATCTGTACAACTACCAACTACTGCCTTGAACAAGGTGGTCGAGTTAGCGGAAGCTGTGGAAGAGATCGAAGCAGGATTCGTGGACTTAAGTGTTGTATCTGTAAGTATCTTAAAAACTTTACTTGAACAAATAACATAAAATTTTCGTGTCTGGACCAAATGGAAAGCAACCAATCGGCAGTTTGATTGTAGCTCTTATAATGCACTTATAGCTGAAAATACGAAGTAGTATCACGCCTCGAACACGGGACACTCTGATCTACAGTTTGATACATTAAGTACAAGATCATGCTCGGACCTTCCCGGGAAGTGACTTGTGTAAGACGGAACAAACATAAGCGTGAAAACTAGCGTGATTCTGATAAGCAAAATTAGCTGATGACTTAGAGTGTTCGCCAATTTTCGGTGTTCTAAATTATCCCTATAAAGAATATTACTGGATTTGGTCAATGAAGCTTATACATACATACACATGCGCACAAGATCATGCTCGGACCTTTCCGGGAAGTGACCTGTGTAAGACGGAACTAATATAAACGTGAAAACTAGCGTGATTCTGATAAGCAAAATTAGCTGATGACTTTGAGTGTTCGCCAATTTTCGGTGTTCTAAATCATTCCTAGAAATAATATTACTGGATTTGGTCAATGAAGCTTATACATACATATACATGCACACACGAACAGATAAATATATTGATAGAAATATAACCACGTATGTTATTACTAACGTTTCTAAAACATTAAAATCTTTCAAATTATTTTACTGGGGAACTCTCCAGTGAATCAGCGTAAGTCTGCAGGCTTATGATGCTGAAAAACTGGGTTTCGATACCTGTGGTGGGGCACATTATGTAGTTTTAAGTCCAACCACAAGCTAACTTTATCGGGGAAAAATTAGTGTTTAACCTTATTGTGAAATATGAACAATTTTGGAAGTCACTTTAAAAACTAATTTCTATGAAGTTAACACGATTAAACTTGAGGTTCTCCTTGGTAGGATAGCGTTAACTTTACGGTATAACAACACTAAAATCCGAGGGTCGATTCTCTGAGGTGAATACAGTTAATAGCCTAAACTTAAACTTTAAAAGAGATATAAAACTTTTAACTAAAATATTACATATTTAGATTATTTTTTTAAAAAAAACCTCGAATGCAAATTCTTTACATTTATTTTCATAGACAATAACCTAAAGTTTGGGAAGTTGTTTAAAAAAATCGTTCTATAATTTTCTTTTTCGCTTAAAATAATACATTTCTCGTTAATTACTATGGTGTATTAATCTAAGTACGTGAATTAACATACAAAATGAAAACATCTGTTTTTTTAACCATTGATGTTTAGAGAACAATGCATAGTGATGGTTTCGACGAATCCTACAGATAACTTCATCATTCTTGATATAAGTAATCAGCGATGATCACAAATTATTTCACGTGAGAATAGGTGTGTTTCAATTATAGTTGCTTCTTACCTTTCCTCAGCTAATTATTTGTTCAGATAGTCCTTTTATAAAAAATGCTTCATGCATATGAATAGAGGGTGTAAGAGAAAAAAAAGAGCACGTTATCCAAGCTGTTTCGGACAACTTATATTTTGGTTCAGTGTAGATTGTTGTTTCGATTTAAACTAAATAATCCGTATATTAGACGGACTGTGAACTAAAAAGAAGCTTAAAACTGGCGTTTTCTTTAAAATAACGTTGAAATTTCACCATATAAAATACCCAAACAGTAGTTTTTAGTATGCATAATTTAAACACTAACTTACAATTATTAGTATGATAGCGAGTTTAGAGACATTATGATGGAGGCATTGATTTCCCAGTGTTTTGTTTTAGATCATTCAGCGGGTTTACTTTAGAATAATGTACGTAACTGAGAAAGATAACACATATATATTTGTACTTGTTTTAGTTGTATGAAAGATGAAATACCGTCTATAAACGTTTTTATATGAGTACTTATACACGTTCACATAATCAGTAGTATGTATTAGTACATCTAAGATGACATGTAACACACTAAATGTATGGTCTTTACATGCCCTTAAAGATTAAAGTCGCCATGTACCAGATACAGAAAGACTATTATATTCCCAATACAGATACTCTTCTAAATTCTACATACAGTATGTTCGATAATTTTAACTATGATATAGGTCTAGCTTATCTCTCTTTGGTTAACTTGTGTTCAGGGTTCACTAATGAGGAGTGGAACTAGTATAACACACGTTGATCAAAGTGTAGATTGAACGGGACCTTTCTTGAACTTAAAGACTTCGAAATTAAAAAAAATTCAGAACGATAAGTTTATTTATTATATCTGCTATTGTGCAGTTATGTAATGTGAGGAACTGAATGGTGGTCAGTGACACTTTTTATTCACATCACCTATCCAGTGTATAGGTTCTTCTCATAGTGGCTACAAAGCACGTTTACACCAACAGTATGTTTGATGCTGTGACATGTTTTATCACAATGCCCATCTTTAAAAATTGAATTATAACCTGAAAAAATGCAATCAAGATATTTCGTTATTTATAAGACTTCGTGATTTTACTACACTAGTGTCCCTTCTGAATGTTAAAATATCATACTCCTCGTACATCGACTCAATCCGAGCGATTTATTAAAGTGTATTATAATGGATTTTTTGGTTTAATAACAAAATTTTTTATTCAGTTAGTGCCACCTGCGGTGATGAGATTACCTATAATGGAACAATATTCGTAAGCCCAGGTTTTCCTCAAAATTTCCTGAAACCAGAGTACTGTCAGACCAGGGTCGACGTTGGCTACAATACTTGCCAGCTGCGTATTGATTTCCTTCACTTTACCTTGGCTCCACCTAGAACTGAACGTCCGAATATTGGCAAGTGTTTAGATGACGTTTTCACAGTCACTGCTGACAGAGAAGGAAGCAAGGTTCCTCCGCTGTGTGGAGACAACTCTGGACAACACGGTAAGTTTTCAGATGACGTATTTCACAGTCACTGCTGACAGAGAAGGAAGCAAGGTTCCTCCGCTGTGTGGAGACAACTCTGGACAACACGGTAAGTTTTCAGATGACGTATTTACAGTCACTGATGACAGAGGTCTCCTCGCCGTGTGGAGACAATTCCAGAAAATACGATATTTCAATGGCCTGTTTACAGTTGCTGTTGACAAAAGTGGAAGTAGGGTTTTTCTGCCGTGTGGAGACAACTCCAGACAACATGTTATTTAAATGACCTGTTTACAGTTGCTGTTGACAAAGGTGGAAGTAGGGTTTCTCTGCCGTGTGAAGACAACTCCAGACAACATGTTATTTAAATGACCTGTTTACAGTCGCTGTTGACAAAAGTGGAAGTAGGGTTTCTCTGCCGTGTGAAGACAACTCCAGACAACATGTTATTTAAATGACCTGTTTACAGTCGCTGTTAAGAGAGATGGAATCTAGGTTTTCCCGCTGTGTGGAGACAATTCCAGAAAATACGATATTTCAATGACCTGTTTACAGTTGCTGTTGACAAAGGTGGAAGTAGGGTTTTTCTGCTGTGTGGAGACAATTCTAGACAAACTGTGTATATATTACCTGTTTATAATAACTGTTGACAGAGGTAGAATTATAGTTTTCTTGCTGCGTGGACACAACTCCAGACAACACGGTGTTTAAATGGCATGTTTACTGTCACTGTTGAGAGAGTGAATGTAGAGTTTCCTTGCTGTGTGGAAAAACTCCAGACAACACCGTGTTTAAATGACCTGTTTACTGTCACTGTTGAGAGAGTGAATGTAGAGTTTCCTTGCTGTGTGGAAAGAACTCCAGACAATAACGGTGTTTAAATGGCCTGTTTACTGTCACTGTTGAGAGAGTGGATGCAGAGTTTCCTTGTTGTGTGGAAAAACTCCAGACAACACGGTGTTTAAATGGCATGTTTACTGTCACTGTTGAGAGAGTGAATGTAGAGTTTCCTTACTGTGTGGAAAGAACTCCAGACAATACGGTGTTTAAATGGCCTGTTTACTGTCACTGTTGAGAGAGTGGATGCAGAGTTTCCTTGTTGTGTGGAAAAACTCCAGACAATACGGTGTTTAAATGGCCTGTTTACTGTCACTGTTGACAGAGGTGAAAGCAGAGTTTCCCTGGTGTGTAGAGACAACACCGGATAACGCTGTTTATATGACATGTTTACAGTCGCTGTTAGGAGAGATGGAATCTAGGTTTTCCGCTGTGTGGAGACAACTCCAGCCAACATGTTATTTAAATGACCTGTTTACAGTCGCTGTTGACGGAGGTGGAATATAGTTTTTTCTGCTGTATGGAAACAGATCTAGGAAACATGTTAAATGTTTAAATGACGTGTTCAGAGTCACTGCCGAGAGACGAGAAAGCAGGGTATATTTGCATTTTTTAAACTGTATATCTAATACAAGTTTAATGCTTTACCAGACTAAAAATTGAAGTAAAGAAATAAATATAATCATACCTGCTTGTTTTTTTTAAGTGAATGAGGTTAAGAATACCTGCGTTTATTTAATCCTTACCGTGTATTCCGTATGTGTCTCCAGGCAAGTTTTCATCCTAAATGTTTTTATTGATAGTGTACGTGGATGTAGCTTTGAGCAAGCAAGCAGTATTAAATGTCCAGGTATCTCCGATTAGCTTCTCCAGGAAGTGGGCAATTCAAGTTTTTCAGATATCCTGCGGGTCTCCTGCAAGTGGTAAGCTGGTATTTTGTAAACTACTCTTTCATATAAACACTTAAAAGTGTACTTATCAGAAACACCTCTTATTATCTGAATACTTTTCTATTAAAATATTCCAGTTGGGACAGAGATAATTTTATGGATTTACAACGCTAAAATCCAGCGTTTGACTCGCCGCGGTGCACACAGCAGACAGCTCTAAAACACAAACTAAACAATGATATAACTTAAAAACAAATAAAGGAGAATGAATTACAATTATCTCTATGCTTCATTAACCGTTCGGGTAGAAGCCGCAGGTGAATGGAAATATTTTTTATAATTTAATAATGATCAAACTAGTAAGCATAATAATTGGAGTTGATTTTATAGTCTGTTAACCATTAAGGTAGGGATATGTTTGCTTGTTTGTTTGTTGTTAAGCATAAAGCAATACAATGGGCTATATTGTGTAACTTTGTGCTTAACAACAAACAAACAGACTTATTACTTATGACTATTATACACTTCTCAAGTAAACGTTTAATGATAAAACCTTTCAGTAAGATTAATTATTTGTAAACCTATGGTGATGTGGAGGAATTTAATATTGTATGAAATGTTTTCACTTTTTTTAAATTTTGGTTTAAAGAATTGAATTATATATATTTAAAATTTTGGTTAAAAAGTTTAATAATATTTTTTATGTTTTCCGCCTTTTTTAATTTTGGTTATAATTTTGAATATTTTTATGCCCATTCTCTTTAATTTTTTAAAGAGTTTTGTTTAAAATGCGTGTTATTTTTAATTATTGCTATCTTGTAGCCCCCCCTCCCCCGTGACACAGCGGTATGTCTGCGGACTTACAATACTAGAAATCGAGTTTCGATACCTGTGGTGGGCAGAGCACAGATAGCCCATTGTGTAGCTTTGTGTTTAGCTACAAACAAACAAACAAACTATGATATAGTTTAATATTTAGGTCTGAAGATAAATGTTTTTTTTCTTATAGCACCTGTTGGATGTTTACAGTACTACACTGGTAGTACTAATATAATAAAGAGCTTCAACTATAGCCCACAGCCAAGCGGTATCCATTTTCTGAATGATCTGTCTTATACGATGTGTATTCGACGTGAACTTGGGTTCTGTTCCATCACTGTAAGTATACTATGATAGCTTATCTTGTACGAAGGGATAAACGTACACTTTCAGACCGATTTGCACGTACTAGCCGTGGCGACACGTTTTGAACCTATATATCTAATTAACGGTGCATTCTTGAACAATCTTATTGCTGTAAAATATGTTACAGCTTTTGCTAACGAAATATATTTATATAGATGCAAAACTCGAGGCACATCAATTTGAGAGACGACTGTTTTTAACCATTGAACAGTATTGGCAAGGGAAGATCAGTACACGTTTATAAGAGAATGTAAAACCACTTAGATAGTATTCCAACACGCACAGAACACTACCAATGTCAAAGTTAAAAGACTGGACATACAGAGCCCTTCCTTCTCTCACCACTAAGAAAGTGATTGTTAATAGGTTGCACATATCTCACTCAACTATGCATACGGACTTGGTATACTTGTACGTGAGAGATGGAGGTTTCTTCCAACACTAGACGAGTCTTTGGTATACTTGTATGTGATAGATGGAGGTTTGTTACAACACTAGACGAGTCCTTGGTATACTTGTACGTGAGAGATGGAGGTTTCTTCCAACACTAGACGAGTCTTTGGTGTATACTCATATCTGAAAGATGGAGGTTTGTTACAACACTAGACGAGTCCTTGGTATACTTGTACGTGAGAGATGGAGGTTTCTTCCAACACTAGACGAGTCTTTGGTGTATACTTATATCTGAAAGATGGAGGTTTGTTACAACACTAGACGAGTCCTTGGTATACTTGTACGTGAGAGATGGAGGTTTGTTACAACACTAGACGAGTCCTTGGTATACTTGTACGTGAGAGATGGAGGTTTGTTACAACACTAGACGAATCTTTGGTGTATACTTATATCTGGAAGATGGAGGTTTGTTACAACACTAGACGAGTCTTTGATGTATACTTATATCTGGAAGATGGAGGTTTGTTCCAACATTAGATGAGTCCTTGTTATGCTTGTTCCAATATTAGATAAGGCTTTGTAAGATTGTAAGGAAGGAGTGGAGATCTGCTATTGATCATACGGTGATAAGAACTTTCAAACAGGGTTTATGCTTACCGGAGATTTCTCAGTTAAGATGACCCAGAACACTGTTCTTATAAAGTCCTATCTATCTTCATGATGAATGTATTTTTAAAAATAGACCTTTTTCTAAAGAAATGGAAATCTAAAAACACATGTGACGCCATAGTGTGTCCTAGGTTATTGGAAGAATAATTGTTGTTTTTATTTTTCTTAGTTGTAATTATAAACAAAACGCGCAGAATGAATATTTGAAATTCTTAGGACTATAACTTTCATCATCCCTGAAAGTAAATCTCCTTTCTGTCATACTTATGTTTAACTAAAGTACATTATATCTGGAATTAAACTTCTAGTTTTGACTGGAATCTGGTTATATTTAACAAGTGACCCTTAGCAACAAAATATTACAAACAGACATCATTTTTGCAATATCTAACTAGCGAAGCTGTGTTTGGATAATCTTGCTTGTGCAGAACTTAAATATTTCTTCAACTTTGATTCCTATATTCTAAATATGAACTTAAAAGTTGGTCACAGTCAATAATTGGTTATTCAGTATTTTTGGTAGTTACGTTAGTTTTTCCGCTTCCTTGTTTTAGAAGAACAAAAAAATATTGATTTGGTGGACACGATCTGATGGAAGAACGTACAGAAGATACGCACTAGTGACTCAAAACACCGCCTGTCTACCACATATTATTCATTTATATAAACCAAGAAATGTTCTTTGTAGGCTATAAAGACTGAGCTATAAGTAAAGTTGTACAGACAATATCAAACAAATTATGTATCTATGTAGCTAGAGAAAGCTCGTTAGAAAATGAATGGTTTTTTAAAGTTTCAAACAGAAAATATTGCTTGCAACAGTAATATGAACTCTTAGTTCAGTTAATTTAGGTTCTGTGATAACATATTTTCAAACCTTTCAGTACAGTGAAGGAGAGCGTGGAGGATTTGATATTGGTCCCCAACATCAACCAGCTACAGGACCCCATTGTTGCAGATTAGCGTATCTGCTTATCCCTACCGGATCAACAGGAAGTGAAGGCTTAGGAAACGTTGGTGATCGATTCTGTGGCAAAGGACTGTCTCCAACCGGAGTCGTATCCTGTAAGTAATATATTAGCTCATCCACATATAAAGCCCCCAGTGGCTCAGCGGTAAGAATCTGGACTTATTATGCTAAAAATCGGGTTTCGATACCTGTGGTGGGTAAAGCACAAATCGCCCATTATGTAGCTTTGCGCTTAGCAACAACAAGTTATATCAAACCTGAAGGCTTGTGGTTACATCAAGAAAACAGTTGGACTTTTTAAGAACATATCTCTTAGAATTTTACACTTAATATACTCATAGTTATTGTAACTGTAAACAAAAACGATCAACAGCAACAGAAAAACTATATACTTAGAACTATCTTTACGAAATAATCTTTTATGTTGGTATGATCTATGGCTACCTTACCTCAAATATAATATTAAACAAACATGCACTGATATAGGATATACTAAGAAGGCAGACAAATATGAATGCAAGACTACATAATAACATACAGACGTTGTATAGCATATTTATAACGCTTTAACAGTGGCATTATTATTAAGAAGTAAATCTGTAGTTGTCAGTTAATGAAATATAAAACAAAGGTTAATCACTTAATGATTTGTAGGAGTATATCATTTCTAGTCGATCGTATAGTCATTCTCTATTTAAACTGCTTACGTTCGATGTAACCAATTTAATAAAGCTAGTTTCCTCAGAAACAAGTGTTGGACTCGAGATAGATAAATTCTAATGTAGTTAGTTAGATGTGTTATATTTTCTGTGAGGATTATTGTGTTTAAGTTTATTTTTAATTTCAGCCACGATTTTTCCGTTTGAAATATCATTTGTGAGTACTGATCTCATGGATGAAGTGGGTATCTGTCAGGAAAGCGATTGTGTTAACAGACGTTTCGTAAATGGACGCCAAATGACAGGATTTATTAAAAGTACTGGAAATAATACAAATGATTCCAAAAGTAAAAGAAAACGAACGCAAAATTCTAAGTTTATGAGGTTGTTCTCGGATAAAGAAACTGATAATTTTTCCGATAAAGACACTAGCTTACTGAGAAGAAACGAGATGAAAAGCCCTACAAAAAGACAAAACTTTAAAGATCTGAAGAAGTTTCTAGAAAAGGACATTTTATTGATGTCTCAAACCGGAAAGCATGTTTCTAATTTTGAAAACAGGGAAGGCTTTTTCTACAACAATACTAAATTAAATAACGAAATTACTTTGACTAAACATGGATTTATTAATAGTAACGTCAAGGAAACAAAAGACGACACTCAAGAGGGTGAAACGTTGCATAATATTAATGATGATTTATCGTACAAAATCGTTGAAGTAACACACTGTAAGAGTAAATGCAACGATGAATGTAGAAGTAACTGTATAAAGTTCTGTAATAACTATGGAAATAAACTCGATAGTGGTGTAAAAGAATGTGAAGAAAACTGCGATATAACTACTAGCGACAACTGTAAAGACAGCTGCAAGAAGCAGTGTGAGAATGATGGTGATAAACAAGATGATAACAATGAAAACTATGAAAAAAGTGACGGTGATAAAAACGATGAGAGCGAAAACTACGAAGAAAATTATGGTAATCAAATAAAAAATTATGACAGTGAAAGCGATGAAGAAGATAATGACAGTGAAGGCGACGAAGATGACGATGATGCTAAACAAAATATTGCCGAAAATTTGGAAATACGTTCGAGCCCAGTGACGAAAAGATTCTGTGTGCGAAGCTGTAAAATTCTTTGCAAGGGTCGCTGTAATAACTTTTGTAGTAGTCTTCCCGATATATTTGAGAAAATACTTTGTCGAAGAAAATGTAAGAACAGTTGTCCTAGAAAGTGCTTTCGCGTATGTGAGCTGGACGAAGACTTAGGATGTGATTGTGAATGCGGAGAAATAAAGATTGGTCTGTGCAGGCGCATCTGTCAATTGAAGAGTTTACGCCACCATTGGATAGCTGCAGGTTTTAACATTCATTACAGTCAAAACCCTTGCTTCTAGTTTCTTCATTCTCTTGAATATTTGACCAGAAATAATTTGCACAAGTCGTCGTTAATTTTAAGCTGATAGACTAGAGGATATCAGTTCTTAAACAGCACCCACCGCCATCTCTTTGAAGTTCTTTACTTAAATATTTCACTGATTTTACAGATATGCTGAAAGGTGAGTCAGCGGTAAGGTTACGGACTTGCAACACTAAAATACGGGGCTCGATTCACCGAAGTAGACAGAGCGCAAATAACACATTGCGTAGCTTTGCACTAAAAACAACAACACTAACATGTTATGAAAATAAAAGTCAAAACATTCCGAAATAAACCACTTAAAAATCATTTAAGGAAGACATTTTAAGAGTAATCTAAATTACATCAGTCGCAAAAAATACTTTTTCTACAGAATCAGTGTTGTACAATTTTAATCAGATGATATCTGAGTTATCCATGTAATAATAGAGTTATAGAAGAGTTAAAGAAAGATAAATAAATTTAAGATTGAATAGTAATCACTGTTTTACCAGGAACGAAGTGCGTTATAGAAATTATAACATTTTATTACTTACAAGAAGAGTTATTACAGGTAATGGGGTAAACAAGTAAACTAAATGACAAGGAAAATATTCCATGTACAAGTTGTATTGTTAAGGGATTGTGAAAAACGTGGACAAAATAGTCGGCTCTAAAAATCATGGTCTAATGTTGAAGAAAGAAAGATGTTAAAATGGAATAAAAGGAAACGCTATGAAGAAAATCGAAGTGTACAAGAACTCTGATAAAATAGTAAAATTAACACATGTATAAATAAGGAAGTGAAGAATGAATTAATCAAAAAGAATAACATTACTTTGAATGAGATATAGTTAGCACAATCCAGATGAATCGGATCTTATATCTCAGTTTGCTAGGAGTATTGACAAAAATATCAGCCAAAAGACGATTAAATAGCACGTGTCAAAGATAAAATATTGATCGGGACACTATAGACGTTCTCACCTAAACCGACTCCGTAAGCCTAAAATTTCTGACGTTCTCGCCTAAACAACTGTCTCTGTAACCCTAAAACTTCTAACGTTTTCACCCAAACAACTGACTTTTGATAGTATTATTTTTCCAATATCGTCCCAGGAAACATTTCAACCGGTACTAATTATAATATAATATAGCTCACTCTGACTACCACATTTAATTAATAGTACCATCCACTCTTAGGTCACGACCATTGATATTAGCAGTAAGACACGTTTTTAACCATCAAACACCATTTTCTGCCCTATGGAACGTTTCATACCTTAATTCAACAAAAATGTGCCACATAGTGAAGGCTTGTACTCTCTTGTAAATGTTTTATTAAAACTATTCAAATCCCAACTAAACAATAAAAGAGTATGATTGGTCCTGACAATTAATGCTTTTCGTTCAAAAATAACTTCTATTCAAGGAAACGGCACAGCAACGGAGACCAGAATGGTCTCGACCCATCACCTCTTCTATGTGTAATGTATGGAACGAAATGTTAAAAATATATTCCAAACCATCTCGAGATTATTTAATAATTCTATGAACATGTTGACACCTTCCATATGTCTCTCAAACTTAAATTCCATTAATTTCATTTTGTGATAATGTTTTGGTTGAAACTGTGCACGATACTAGCATTAAAATAACAAAACAGTTTGTACCTCTACTATGAAGGCTGCTGCCTTCCTTAGTACAAACAGAAATCTCAGTGTGAAGAAAATCTATTCTTAGAATACAATATAACAACAAAATCCAGTAACAGTTAGGATATAGTTTTCAGAAGTAGATATATCTTCAATAAATCTTGCAGTAAAAAACTTATTCCGTAAGCATTTCTTGCTCCACAGTTATATAAGTTTTCTTTGAAAGGCGTTGTCAACAGACTGCACCAGTCTAGCAAGTTTGGTACGACGTTTTGAGCTGCTAGCGATAATCTTCAAGTACACCTTCTTCCTCTGTTCAAGTACACCTTCCTCTGTTCATGTACACCTTCTTCTGTTCATGTACACCTTCCTCTGTTCAGGTACACCTTCCTCTGTTCATGTACACCTTCCTCTGTTCAAATACACATTCCTCTGTTCATGTACACCTTACTCTGCTCATGTACACCTTCCTCTGTTCAAGTACACATTCCTCTGTTCATGTACTGTACACCTTCCTCTGTTCATGTACACCTTCCTCTGTTCATGTACACCTTCCTCTGTTGAAGTACACCTTCCTCTGTTCATATACACCTTCTTCTGTTCAAGTACACCTTCCTCTGTTCAAGTACACTTCCTCTGTTCATGTACACCTTCCTCTGTTCAAGTACACCTTCCTCTGTTCATGTACACCTTCCTCTGTTCAAGTAAACCTTACTCTGTTCAAATACACTTCCTATGTTCATGATCATGCGCTTCGCACTTTAGGGCAGTGAGTACGCAATAACTAAAACTCAAATCCCAATATTAGGTAAAAAGAAAAGTTGGCGTTGTGTGCTGTTTACTATCTGCTTAGTCTATCAGTTCAAAACTATGCACCTTGTATAGCCTGGCGCAATAATTCTAAACAAACAATAAAACGTCTTATTCACCTTTCTATAAAAACAAAGTGACATCACAAATTGCTCTATAAATGTTTATATATTTATTGATTCGTATTTGAAGGATATATGTCTTGTTAAATTTGTAGTGTTGAACGTTTTTCAACAGTTTATATCCTGTAGCTGTAAGCTATATAAACTGTCTACATTATTGATTACGTAGACATAAATTTTTCAACCTTACGAAAATTGTGAAGAAATTTGATTTCAATGAGTGATACAAGAGATAGTTGGTTTCTTGTTACTTTGACCTAAATTAAACAAAATTGTGTCACTAAACCTCTTTATCAAATCTTTTTCTAGATTATCAGATAATTTAGGAAATATATAGTCACTAATCACCATCATTTTGATAGTCAGTTACTGAAACTAGATCAACTGATCTCTAAACCCATTGAAATTATTATCAGTCTTTTTATGCTAAACAATAGAGAACAATAAACTCTTGTTTTTATTTACTTAAATGCGTCACACCACGTGCTACTGACGCGTGATCTTTACAAGATATCTGATCCAACTCGACTCACAAAGTCGTATTTGGAAAATTGTATTAAATTTAAATAGGTATTTAAAGAGAGATGGTGAGTTTTACTGTGTACTCATTCCCACAATATAATTGGCGTTATATGTAACCATAGTAACGTATAATTCAATGTTGTTCTAATAGCTCTAGGATTTTCAAGAATATCTGTTCACGTAGACGTGACATTAATAAGTGAATTTGAAATGAAACTGGGAGTTATACTGATACAAGCTGGATGCGCAATCATTGAATATTTGTATCCAGAAATAATATTAGTTTATGTAAAAGACAAAAACAAACAGAGACAACAATATTTATATTAAGAAGAATCTACATAGGTCATAAATTAATTGTATTAATCACATATATATAAAGACTTGCCCTTTGTTGTCAGTCGTATTATTTACTAGGTTTCTGTATCCCTTTTTTTTTGAAAATATACAATTTAATATTATTACAAATCAAAGCACCAACAAGAATATTATGATAATATGCTAGTGCTATAAATGATTTCGTTGTTGAATGGGCAAAACCGTTAAGCTTCTAAAACTAATCCAACAATTTCAAAGTGTTTAATGACGGGTTTATAAGACATTCATATTTTCATTTAAAGGGTTCAATACTTCAGAACAAACTAACACAAACAGATAAACGTAATTTTTTTATTACATATTATGTTTTAATATATTTGAAATAGAAAGTTAAGTATTTTACTGAGATGATGTTTATTTAGGGGTAAAACTTTATATTATACATAGTGTTTAGTGTTATAAGTTATTGAAATAATATGTTTTTAATGTTATCTACTGTGTAAGAGTGGTTAGTCTGGAGACTGAGTTTCACTTTTGAATACATGTTATTTAAGTTATTGGCAGATAACTTAAGCTGTGCTCACATGATGAGAGGAAGTTTATTATTGACTTCGACGGGTGTAGGCGTTTCTGGAACTTTCGAAAGTTCCGTTACGTTACGAGTACGTTTTTGGTTACGGATGTTACCCAAAGCATTCTAGCCCATCGAATTTCTATCATCCAAAGGATTCAATGCTTCCAAGACTGTTGAAGTCCATAACAAATCTCCTGCTATTATTGACGCCAGGTTTAGGGTTCTGAGGTTCAATATCATGTATGATTTTGTTTAAGCCTGTTTTATGTTTTCTTGATTTAATATTATGTATGAGTTTTAAATCTATTTTAGGTTTCCTTGATTTAAAACCGTGTATGATTTTGTGTAAGCTTGTTTTAGGTTTTCTTGACTTGATATCATATGTGAGTTTTAAGCATATTTTAGGTTTCTCTGGCTTAATATCATGCATGTTTTTGCTTAAGCCTGTTCTAAGTTTCCTCGATTTAATATCATGTTTGATTTTAAGTTTTGATAAGTCGAATTAAAAGCCATTTTATGATCTTGCGTTGATTATGGTGTCAATTATTTTCTTGACTTGATATCATATGTGAGTTTTAAGCATATTTTAGGTTTCTCTGGCTTAATATCATGCATGTTTTTGCTTAAGCCTGTTCTAAGTTTCCTCGATTTAATATCATGTTTGATTTTAAGTTTTGATAAGTCGAATTAAAAGCCATTTTATGATCTTGCGTTGATTATGGTGTGAATTATTTCTGGTTAATCACATTTTGAACATACTATTGCTGCTCTACACTAATGTCCAAAGAACACCAAATAAAGTACCAATAACATTAGGAATCAGTTTTAAAAAGCTTACGAAAGGTGTCAAACATAAAATTCGCAGAGTTTACATGGTGTCACTTAAAGGTTACGGGGTAAATTATGACAATAATTAAAATACACCTCTATAAACGTTATGCTATGAACATGGAAGAACCAGTAATCGTATTGAAAGTAGATTTTCGTGCTTGTTGGTAGGTGGATTTGATATTCGGTCTCGAGACTCTTACACTACTTGGTATTCTATATCGAACAATTTCAAATATCTTTGCAGCGATCGTAACGTTTCATATAGCAGTGCATAACAAGTTTGTTAGAACAGCATAAAACGATGATAATGAAAAGTCAGTAATCAATGTTACAAGGTAATATACTGTTACGTGGCTCTTGAATAGGTTAAGACACGCCTACTATGGAGCGAAAGCATGGTTTACAGACACGCTATGTAAACATAATCGTTATATATTAGGCCTGATTTTGACAAACCGAATATCAAACAACTCGGAATTCTAAGGATAAAACATTTCAGGATTAAAAATAAAAAAACTACTTTTTATGGGCCATTCTACTGAATAACCAAGCGCATAACATCTACTTTCGCGACTGTAAAGAGAAGTAGGCTTAGTACTGGAATTGGTGATATATATATATAGTTAAAACCCTTGTATTAGGCCAATAAACTCAAGTATTTAGGTTATGTAAGTTATAGTCCCAAGGTTCTACAATGTCTTTTATTTAGTACCATTTGAGCACCTGTAGTCGGAATAAAACGTTTCCAAAATTTTGAGAGTTGGTTTTTGATACTTACTGTACGTCCTTTGTAAGTCGTAAGGTATTGATTTGTTCGAATTATGTGGGGTCAAATACTAAAAAGATAATTTAAAACTTTTTTAACATACAGAGTAATTTTAATCTTCATGATATCCACATGATGATAGAAGGATGAGAAAAAGTCATCACAGCAATGAAAAACTATTTGTTTTGTTGCTATTACGTAAAGAAAATCAAATGCATTATATATATATATATTACGCATCTGTGTGTTGTCTGTTATTTAATAAGTCTTATTTACGAAAGACAGACCCACTATACACACAAAATGACTAAACTATGTTTGTATTTGAATAGACAGAATATAGTTAGTTACATATTTGAAAAACCTAAGTTATCTCATTAATATGTAACTGACGTGAGCGCCCGCAGGAAAGAGCAAGAGGGAGCATTTACCCCCCTTACCTTTCACAAAATATTGTAAACTTAACATCGTAGTTAAACTATATACTTTTGTTAAAGCTGTAGATTTGTGTTTGCGTTTAAGCAAACATAACACATGTTATTTTAGTCTGTTGACTTACACTGTAAAAGCTGATCCCCTACGTACTTACACTGTAAAAACTGATCCCCTACACACATAAAAAGGTGATCAAATTCCCCAAACATCAATATATTTTATTGGTTAGTATTTATATAACAAATGTGTTCATTGTTGATTTGTGTTGCGGGTATTAATGAGAAGTTACACAAGTGCCATCTACGCTAGCCAACCCTAATTTTGAAGTGATATACTAAAGGGAAGGTATTTCTCAACAACACCAATGTGAACTCTTGAGTTACTCATCCCTGACCGGAAAGTGAGATCTGACCGTTATTTGTATAATGCACTTACAGCCATAAAATACAGAGCGCGATTATTTGTTGTTGTATTGCGGCAACAGGACGTGAACCACGGACCTTCGGACTCATAGTCCCGCACACTAACATGTAGGTCATGCTCGGTTCTTTTCAGGGACCTTTTTATCTACAGTTTCAAAGACAAAGTTCTAAGAACGCAAAATTACTTGAATTATAAGGTTGTGTGTTAGAGACTTAACTGTTTTCGCTTCTTTGTTATATTAACAGCCAGACGGATTTTTCTGGTTATGCTACCAGACTTTGTACCACTGAAAAGAACAGTAGAACCTGTGTTACCAGACTTTGTACCATTGAAAAGAACAGTAGAACCTATGATATCAGACATTATATCATTCAAAAGCACAGTAGAACCTGTGCTACCAGACTTTGTATCATTCAAAAGCACAGTAGAACCTTACTAGTTCTGTTGAAGTTTCGACTCTCATACACATTTCTATTTGTACAAATAAGAGTGAAATAGTTTTATCGATTCTCTATTTTATCTATTAAACCTGGTATTAACTTTTTACACTAACGAACCTGTTATCAGGACTTTAAAAGTAAAGTGTAAAACATTTTGAAAAACTTTTTGTGTGTTATTTGTTACTAACGTTTTATGAAGAATAATTTCTCAATTCTATCTGTACATTATACAGAAACGGTCATTAATATAATTAAATTATATAATATATTTTTTGGAACACTGAGGAAGTCATTCTTGCTTAAATTAAAATAATTTTCAAATTTCAGCGCATCGAATCAATGTTTTTATTTTTAGTTTAGTTTCACCGCCCTTCTCCCTCAGATGTCACAGGTTAAACATGAGAAGATAACACTAAAGTTCCAAGTTTTTCCCTGAAAGGGGCATAGCACAGATAAACTATTGTGCAGGTTTGTGTTTAAAGAAGACAAGCAAATAAACGACAGTAATTTTAGTGTGTTATAGACACGTGGAATGTCAAAATAGCTTAGTAAGAAGTATATAATTTGAATCCTTTTCGACGTTTTGGTTCCTGTTTCTTTTAAAGTTACCCATGGTTATCCCAGGAAACATTGTGTTCTTTAATATAGTGCACTGTTACTCATGGTATCCCAGGAAACATTGTGTTCCTTAATATAGTACACTGTTACTCATGGTATCCCAGGAAACATTGTGTTCTTTAATATAGTACACTATTACTCATGGTATCCCAGGAAACATTGTGTTCTTCAATATAGTACACTCGTATACAAGTATGTAGGCTCACCATAATCCAGCGAGTCTGTTACAATGAATCAATTATAAGAAACCTCCTTACTTAAACATTATTGTAAATCAACAAATTTGTCTAATTTGGTTGTATAGTGGTAAATCAACCCACTAGTTTCTTGACCAACAGAACTTAGCATGTAATTCATACTTATAGTAAGAAAAAATGATTTATTGATGAAGAAAGAGGGAATTGTTTGAATTCTTGGATAGCCCAGTTATATAATAATGATCCTGTTAGCTAATAGTCCTGTCTTAAAGCTCGAATCCCGCGAAGTCTCTTTTCACCTCTTATAAAGCTGTTACCAATATTGCATCGCTGTTGTTACCATGACATATCACTGGCTCAACTACAGACTTCAGAAAAGTTCGTGTTTTCTCGGAGGCAGTCTGCAAAATAAATAAATGTATATTTTTTTTGAAAGATGAGTATAGCTACGATCATAGAATACATGAAGCGTATCTCACGAACCACATGAAAAGCCCTCGTGGAAACTAGCTTACCCTAAAGGTATAAGAAAGTGGTCTGACTACATTAAAGCATTAACTTGGACATTTATGTGGCTACGTGATGTTATTACCTATAATTGAGTCTGTTTTTTTTTCTACAAAGCTATTATAATGTGTAACGTATTTTGACATTAGAAATCTCTACAGGCATTGCTCTTAACATTCCTTTAACTTTAGCAAACTTTGGTTTACTTAGTGTGTAATATTTTCTTCAACGTTTGGTCAGCCCTAACATTTTTCTTAAGTTTTAAATCTTGCTTATAAAAGGTTCAAACCCTTCACGTTTCCTTTGATTTATAAACCATTATTCACTATCTTCATTGTGTTTGGTGTATACTCAGTTCATGTGATATCTGAAGAAGACAGAAAAAGGTCATGTTCAAATGTATGTTTTGGGCAACAAATTTCATTGTTATTACAAATCTTTGTTGATTTACTACTAGTTTAGCCTCATACAGGTAATGCAACTTTCTTACTAGAATATCATCATAAGTAAATAATTTACTTAGAATACAACACTTGTTAAAGAGATGATCTTGGTATGGGAATCAGTGTGTATTTCAGTTTTCAATTGTTTGTACTACAGATGTAATTAACAAGAAAAATCAAAACACAATCTAAATGCTATAAGGGTCGTTTTAGGTTGATAGCTGTTTCAATCAAGATATGTCATAAAGACACATTTTATGTATCAAGAAGCAGATGATTTTCATAAGTTTGTCTTAACTTCAGAGCTGTGATATTGGAAAAACTTTCACACAGCATTCTATCATTTCTTCATTTTTTGAAGATAGGTGAAGTAGTCACGAGTAATCATTGTCTTATAGATACGAATGACATGCTGGTAACCTTGACATGCTGGTAACCTTACAAAACTAATGGCATACGAGCAGAACTGAACTATAACAGCAGTTAAAAAAAATGTCTCCCAGGAAAAAAGCTTTGATAGGTATAAGAAGATTCTGAAGAAAATATATTTGATTTTTTATTGCGCATAGTTTTCAAGGTGGCATATATATAATTGCAGGTGCTTATATGATAAATTATTTATCCAGTATACTTAATTTATGTATAGTCACATTATATTTACTGAATTTGCTCTCCCACGTGTACTCATCAACCAGATTTGGGATTGTGAAAATCGAAAAAGTTTTCTCAATTGGAGAATTACGTTGTCGAAATAAATATTAAGTCTTATGAAACGTAAAGTTATTGGTGTGCATATGGTTCTCACTGCTTTTATCACATTGTTCTATATGATAAAGTGGCATGGGGTTCACTCTGTTTTTATACCATTGTTCTGTATGATAGCCCCCCCCCCCCGTGGCTCAGCTGTATATCTGCGGACTCACAACACTATAAACCGAGTTTCGATACCCGTAGTGGGCAGAGTACAGATAGCTCATTGTGTAACTTTGTGCTTATTTACAAACAAATCTGTATGATAAAGTAAAATATGATTTTTTCTGTTTTTTATCATGTTGTTCTATATGATAAAGTAACATTTGGTTCACTCTGTTTTTATAATATTGTTCTGTATGATAAAGTAACATGTGGTTCATTCTGTTTCTAGCTTATTGTATTAAACGATGCAGTAATATATAGTTCCCACTTATTTTATCTTATTGTTCTATATGATGAAGTAACACACGCAGTTACTGTTTATTTTACTTTCTGTGTATTGTACCATAAGATGAAATAAGAAATACATAATATGCAGTTGAAATTGAAACTCTATGTTGGACGAAGCATTTTAAATAAACCATTAAGAATTTTTTTAAGAGCTGTAAACACCCTTATTTTACGTTTTATAAATTGATAAAATTAGCTCTAGTGTATTTTTCACGCATGACTGGTTAGAAACCGATCATTTATGTTGATAATATTAACACTTGAAGTATGACTGGTTAAATTTAGGTATGAAACCAAACATTTATCTTGACAATATCAACACTTTAAGTATGACAGGTTAGACTTAGGTGTGAAACTGAACCTTTATGTTTATTAGATTCAGACATTTTGAACACTAGCATGAAAAATTTGACCTTTTTGGAAAAATGAAAGTTCTAGATTATTTTGTATTTCTGGATATTATTATTATTATCCCAGTAAATTTATAGCTATAATGTTTATTATACTTGCTTCTATTCTCAATATGATAGGCATTTCTGCTATTTGTTTAATGTGTAATCATTAAGTAACGAGGCTCTGAAGCATATCAGTCACTTTTGAACTATATGTTTAGCTCTAGTGAAACCTGTACTAGGGAGTTAAGTAGTGACACTATCTATGTCCAGATACGGTTTCCAGTTCAGATAACCATGTGTTAAGGAATGCGCAACTGAACATAGTAATTTTGGCATTGCTAGTTAAAGAGAAGAAGAAATTCGAGAAAGTGTTATAAATGCTAACCCATCTCAGTATAATATACCTATTCTCCCGAAACTGCAAGATCGTGTGATTTTATCATTCTAGTTTAAGTGATTCACAGGGTCACGTTTATTCGAGTAGAACGAGTGATAGAAATAGGTTTTTTATGGTACTGAACTTTTGTTTAGTAAAATGCTATTTTTATCGACAGGTTCTTCTTTATATATTGATTATTCATGTGTCTTTTTTTTGTTGTTTCTTTAATAAGATGATTTCTTTATTTGAGAAACTTGCAAACTTTTAAAAAACGTTCTGGTTTATTGTCTTCTGGTTTATAAATAATCGTGGTAAAAACCTCACATTCTTTAAATTATCTATGTAAACAATTCAGTTAAAAAAACTTCGAGATTTGTCAAATGTTTACTTGACGATTTCATTAAAGTTTTGTTAACGCTACTTTAATTAATTAATTCTGGAGAATAATAATTCCAATATGAAGATGATAGAGATGTATTCTAATTCTAGTTTTGTTTAGCATAGCTTTCCTAAACAATGTTTTAGCATACTTAATCATGGTCAACGATTAAAAAACAAAAAACGTCGCTGCTACCTAGTACTGAAGTGATTACCATATCACAACACTATTATAAGGAACACTTCAATCTGTCAGAAAACCTCTAATAGAAACCCTTGAACTTAATACTGAACTGATATGCAAGACGTCGTACTGAATTCCCTTTTCCACAGAGCATAATAACTACTTATGAAAAACACAGGCTTTAACAGTTCAAGCAAAATATAGTTACCTCAGGTCAAATGGTGCACTTGGTAACTTACTTTGATAATGACATTGTTGTTCAAAACGGGATAAAGTGGACCTTAGTTACAAAACGAACTATCTTTGTGCTGTAATTAAATTTCTAAGGCTATCTGTCACCGTTTCTAATTTTGAACAGCCGACCAGAAGGAAGGCAACTGGCCAGCAGAAACCACCGCCAACTTTTGAACTTCTTTTTTTATTAACAAATAATGGGATTGACTATCACATCATAACGCCCCCACGGCTGAAATGGTGAGCATGTTGAACCATCAGCCTATGTCAGGTCTTTTCCTTTTGTGAATTGCTTCAGTATAATTTCGTCATATAGTTCATATTATCAGGTTCAAAATCTGAGTGTTGTACAAAATATGCGAAATGGTCGTGGAGATTTGCTGAGAGATAAATAATATGTTACAAGACAAAGAGAAAAAACGACGTCGCAGGTTTAACTTCAATATATTGCTATGCCGAGGTAATAAATACTAAATTAGAGCCTATAATAACATTGAAGAATATTATAAAAATAATAAAACGTGAATTTTTATACAAAGATAAATTTGCTCTAAAAATAATATTATATGATGATATTTCAGACTTAATTGTGCTTCACACAGTTTACCAACGATCAATGTGAAAACTGTATACTTGCAATATCAACAATATTACACAGGCCTACGATGGTTTTATTGTCTTGAAATTTTTACATATTCTACGGTAATTCCTGTACGCTGAATCCGAAAATGATATCCATTTTTTCCCCATCACATACAGATTTTTTCACAAAACGTCCTATGTACTTTTGCATAACTAAATCATTTTTATTGAAATGGGGTCACATTTTGTTATGCTTAAAACACTGGCTATAGATTTCTCTAGACCAATCGCGACGTGAGAGTCTTATCGATCGTTTTAGAATCCAAACATAAAAATAAAAAATATTCATTGTGGTAAATGAAATAATAATTTGATCTAAGTAAGATATTTCTTCTTCTTCCCGATTTGTAAAAAATCCTTACGTGATAAACAAAAATAAACATTATTTTCGAAATCTGCGTAGTTGAATTATGGAAAATCTGTTATTAAAACCAAAACAATTTTTATAAAGTTTAAATTCGCAGGTCTGTGTTATTTTTAAAAATAAAGTAACATACACTGATGTTATTTCGCTGGTTTATTGAGGGTTGAATTGGTGGAAGCTTTCAACGTCAATGCTTTAGTCTTCAACAGGCACTAAGACCAGCAAGACTTTCTTTAGAACAACCGCTTCCCAATGACACAGCGGTATGTCTGCGAATTTACAACGCTAGAAACCGGGTTTCGATACTCGTGGTGGGCAGAGCATAGATAGCCCATTGAATAGCTTTGTGCTTAACTTCAAACAAACCAGAACAACCTTCAAAAACAGGATCCTATCAAACTTGCATTACGTAGCTTACCCTTTTTTCCCCCTTACTAGCACTAATTGGCTGCCACTACCCAATTACAGTCTCTTTGGTTCATAATGATGTTGAGACATAACTTTTTGCTGTTATAAATGTATCTTTCGTTGGCATATATGGTACCCAATAGAAAAAAAGTAGTCCTTTTCGAAGAATCTGCTTGTTTCAGTATAAACAGGAACCGGCTTACATTGGAAAGGAAGAAGTTCCCACCTTTTAATGTTCATTGCAATGTTTGCATTTTATTTTTCATTTGTTGGTTTTCTCATCAATCTCGTAATTTCTCATATCAAACTTCTCTATTGCTTGCTGCTTGGATGCCATTTTTTTAATTCTTAATTATTTGATCCTCAAAGCAGGTTATCGTCTGCAACTGGAGTAATATGAAACTGGAAATTCGACCTCACGCTGCATGATAAAAATCAGGTTGCGTGCTGCATAAAACAACCTACACAGAGACTTGCACAAATCAAAAACAGAAGGATTGTAAGTAAGATAGATTAAATAAATTTTTAATTTGGCAGAAGATTATGATATGAGATAACAAGCCGAGAACAATGATTAAGACCTGACAAGTCGAGAGAGATCGAGACTTCATAATTTGATAATAATTAAGAGAACTCCAGAGCGGACTCCAGAGCACAGATATCCCTTTGTAGAGCTTTGTGCTTAATAACAAACAACAACAAACACGTATTAAATATGACAGAAAAACATCTAGAACAGTTTGGAGATTAAGGGCTAGGATGGCGTTATTATTTTTACTTTTTATCATTTACTAGACATGTATATACGTGCGAATTATCTCTTATTATTTTGAACGAAGGAAGTATGAGCGACGTTCAACGTTTAACACACTGATGTTCTGTGATTGTAATGGTCTCATTAGTTCTTCTTCTCTTCATGTTAGATTCCCTCTCGACGATTTTGGTATTTTTTTTATAAAGATAATGATGCTGTTGTTTTTTCTTGTATGTTTAACAATCACTGATGTAGATGTATTATAATGTTTGTTTTGAACTTCGCGCAAAGCTACACAAGGGCTATCTGCGCTAGCCGTCCCTAATTTAGCAGTGTAAGACTTGAGGGAAGACAGCTAGTCATCACCACCCACCGCCAACTCTTGGGCTGCTCTTTTACCAACGAATAGTGGAATTGAATGTCACATTATAATAGCCCCACGGCTGAAAGGGCGAACATGATCGGTGACGCAGACTGCGATTCGAGCGCCTTCTTAACCATCAGGCCATACCAGGCTTGAAGAAACTTGATTTCTGTTGTTAGGTTTTCTTTTGATGACTCTATCGGTTAGTTCTTGACTTGAATGGGGTGGTTTGACATATACTTTTAGGATCCGTCAACATGTATATTCTTTCTGTAAACTGGTGTTGGAAATCTATATTAAAATTCATTTTTGGTCACTTGCAAATTCAGGGATGATAGGTAATTGCTGTTTTCAATTTCAGAAATTAGCTATATATTTTGGTCTCGGCTGTTGAGATGACGAAGGCAGTAATAAAGACTGTCCAGATGAAAGGACTGAAAAAATATAGTCTAAATATCTGTTCCAAATCAATGGTTTTTTTGTAGAGATGTTGATATAGCTGTTTCTTCAGGTTGTTGACTATAGATTTTTGCAGTAATGGGTGAAACCATAGTGATACTGTGTGACATTCTTTAAAACTTGTTATTCCACTGGAAGCGGTTGGATTTCGACAAGTACTTAGGAGTTTGAAGAAGTGATACATAGATGTAATGGTGTTAACTTACAAATAGTTGCTGTTGTTGGTTAACTTTGAAGGAATAACTTTGCTTGACATTTATGATAAGTGCAACAACGACGAAACTTATCAAAGTAGCGTTTTGAGAGGAACTTACAGTTTAAATGTTCCTTTTTGGTTCTCCATAAAGTTGTGATGAGAACTAGGAGATTGATGTTGGATTTTTGTGAATTTATTCTTAATATCGATTACATGAAATAATTTGTTAAGTTTCTTCTCAATGTTGGAAGTAGGATTATGTTTTAGCGGAACGTACTTATGTAATGTCGTTTTATAATTCACCAATCTTTTGACCTTCATCTGTTATGTTGAGTATAACGCATGGCTTACCCTTATCAGCAAGGGTAATTACGGTATCTCTTTTTCTAAGAGAATTTAAAATATTTCTTTTTTCCATTGTTAAATTGTATAACCAGTTATTTTGATTTTTTTTTAGAATTTCTTTAACTTGATAACATAAACCATCAACATTCCATGTCATTAAGAAGAGAAGCAGCTTCCTGTAAGGAGATTATTGTGTTTGTTTGTTACGTAATGTGGTGTACGGATGAAGCTTAAGCCTAAAGACAGAACCGGTTGTTCAGAGTTTATTAATATTTTTATGCTCAAATTTATAACTTTATTTTAAGTAAACATTCCTAGTTGTATTCAACATTTCTGTTTTATTTTAAGATGAGGTAAACATTGTTTTTGTTTTTTTTTAGTTAACATTGTTTCTATAGCAAAAAAATCTTGCTCAACGTTGTTTTGGGCAATATTATATATATATCTCTGCGAGTGGGAAGATTTTAAAACATAAACCTCGTTAATACTTTTTGTACAATTGATGGTTGATGTTTCGTCAAAACGTTACTTGTTCACATATAATCTTCAGTTCAGCTTGATGCATGATTTTCTAGAATTTATTTCTCAGTGTTTCGATTTTTAGTCTCAGTCCCAATAACTATTTCATGGTTTCTGCAACGAGTTTTAGTCTCAATCCCAATAATAATTTCATGGTTTCAAAATTTTTAGCAGTCCCAATAACCGAGTTTTAGTCTCATTTCCAATAATAATTTCATGGTTTCTGCGACGATTTTTAGTCTCAGTCCCAATAACTATTTCATAGTTTCTGCAACGAGTTTTAGTCTCAATTCCAATAATAATTTCATGGTTTCTGCAACGATTTTTATGCCTGACTAATTTGAGTGCGCAATATTCAAAAGGTTTGACTAAGTTTATAACACGCCGCCTGTATTCAAAGAGACCTTTGATAATGAATATGGGATTATAAGTGATTATATGTAGTTTTTCTCCCTCAACTAAGTAGCACGAAATAAGCCCGCAAACAACGTTTGAAAACAATGTTTGAGCATTTAATTTTATTGAATTTATAATTCTTCATTCATTCATTAGGAGTTTGAAACTTATAATTGTTTCTTAACATATGGCTCCATTGACGATGAAGTTGGCATCTAGTAATAGGTTTCTGAAACACTTTCTAAGAGAAAGTTAACAGTTCAGGTGGATTTAAATTCTTACTCGTAAAGTATAGTAAAATTGGTCAGAAAATGAGCTAGGGAGGAGCGGAGGAAACAAACATGTTGTACTAAGCCCTCGTTTTCAAGATAATTTTATGCTATGAGAGTTAATCAAGCCGATAGCTAGAGTGTCTGTGTTTTCTAGTTATGATCTATTATATCATATGCCCCCCAGTGGCACAGCGGTATGTCTGCGGAGTTACAACGCTAGAATCCGGGTTTCGATACCCGTGGTGGGCAGAGCACAGATAGCCCATTGTGTAGCTCTGTGCTTAATTACAAACAAACAAAATTATGCCATACATGTATAGCTACTTTCATTAATAATACTGTAGAGCTTTACAACTTAAGTTATTTACATATTATATACCAAATGAATTTTATGAAAATTATTGATTTTTTTTATCCTTGAAAATTTACTCAAGTTGAAATTTTGTATCGAGCTCTACTGCATTGCAACTCCACATGGTTTAATAGGTTGACGTAAACTTTCTGACCGTCACATTATAACGTCCCCACGGCATGTTTGGTTGGACGAGGATTCGAACCTGCGACCCTCAGATTGTGAGTTAATCCCACTATTTGTTGGTAAAAGAGTGGCCCAAGAGTTGGCATTGGGTGATGATGAGTAGCTGCCTTCCATCTAGTCTTTCACTGCTAAATTAGTGACGGCTAGCGCAGACAACTGCTTCAAGCGAATTTCAAAAACAAACTTACTTTGTGTAAATAGCTAACGAATGTGTAACTTGGAAGCCTTAAGACTAATCTTAATACTGTTGATATTGCAGTTATTTGATTGTGTTATCTAACATATTTATAGTGACTTTCGTACCTGAAATTGTTTTTATTTAAAGTAAAAATTACATTGAATTACAAATACATTTAGTATATATATATATATATAATGGAGCCAGTGGATAATTCACAGTGATGGTAAAGTATGCAAAAGGGAAAACATCACTGCTTGTTTTGAGAATATCTAGAATTCATGTAAGCCATCTAACAATTAGGGCATTGCACCACGGTATCGAAACCCGGATTCTAGCGTTGTAAGTCTACAGACACTGTGCCACTGGGGGGCTAGTGTTAGATTAATATATATATCGTATAATTTGCAAGAGATAAGGTAAAATCCGCTGGTCGTGGTCGCTATGTGCTCTCGTTGCAAGCGTTCAGTCCAGTATTTGCTGATGCACTCGGTTTTCTTACTTTTTAGCGATGAATAATGGAACAATACAGGTTATTTGAAAACCATTTTAAAGCAGATTTAACATTTTTAAGAAACAAACTTTAAGAAGGTGTACAGATTAAAATTTTATTCCGCATTCATATCTCAAAATAAAGAATACTTGTACCACATTTTTTAGTTTTTATTTGTAGACGAAGATTGGGGATACAGAAAATTTGGAAATTTTCCTGAAAATTTCACGTGGGCCTTGAAACAAAATTAGATAACTCTGGTGAATGAAATTTATTTTGCGGACCTGGTAAAAAAAAATACATAATATTCAGGATAAAGCAAAACTTTTGCTATTTTAGTTCTGGAAACGAGCAATAAGCATGCATATTTTATGCATAATAAGCAAAATATGTAAATAGAAAAGACTACAGTAATTTTATTTCTTCTTTTCCATTTTGTATGATACATAATTTATGATCGTCGTTTGATTATTAACCTATAATAGTATTTTTTGTGTGAGTTATTTTTAATAGTCATAATTAAATTACTATGGGTAAACGATTATTTTCATTTAGGATTCATAAAGATAAGACGAACATTATGCATTGCATAAAGGTCTTACTTTGTACATTATTCGAAGTAACAAATGAAAAACTATCAAGGTTCGAAGATACTCTGGCTATTAGATTTTTTTTATCCGGAAATAAACGTTATAAAGAACTCTTTCAATTTTTTAAAAGGAGCCGCAATGTTAATTATTTCGGAAGTGTTCACTTCCGTTTTTACTTGAGGTGAATACGTATTTTGCCACGAACTACACGTTAACTTCACAAACACGTTCTTGTCTTTCTAATTACTCTATCTTTTTAAAATTAACTACACTTTTCAAAAATGAAGAAATGAAAATACAAAAGAAACGAGCGGTGGCAACAGTTTAGGTTCTGTGTTAAAGTGTGGCGAGCATGTGAACCAAAGTCATAAAAAACACGTTAAACTAGAGTAATAGACATCCATAGTACGAGACCTGTTGTTGATCTATAGAAGGACAAGAATGAAAGACTTATCATAGATTATACTAACTTCGTGTTCGACGCCCCACTCTTTACAAACCAACTTGCGTGTAGGGAACTAATTATACTGCTTAAAAAAAACTCGGTTCTGAGAGGTTACGCTTTTCCTTCGTGTCATACAGTTACTATGGGATTAGGTGAGAATAGAGGAGCGAATTGTAATGATTTTGATTTGGCCTGGGATCTACACATTTAACCTCTCCTCACCGCTCTCGGGTCAATAAATGTTCATCGGCTAATATCTGCATTCAATATAATATTCCACGTAATTAATGACGTATCATAAAAATATATACATGTTCTAATTAATATTTTCACACAAATGTCTTAATTACAGTAAACATGTTTTTTTTTCAGGTAATTAAGTTTACAGCTATTTCATCGGCAAAATACTCGGATCATTTTAAGCGGTAAAATGTAAATTTTTAAAGCATCTATCATGATTAAAAACTACAAGTTGCTCTAAAATTTGACCCCGAGGTTTAACTAGAAATTGAAAAAACACTGAATATTATTAATATTTTTTGTTTAATTACGATAAGTTTGTAATTGCAAAGTAACTTTAAAGCGCTGGACAACCATCTTAGGTATTCTAAATCATTCTCTTTACCTGTGAATTTCAGAGTTGAATGCCTCTGTCACTTTTTTTGTAATTAAAC